>NC_056741.1:769895465-770052965 GCF_019279795.1 Protopterus annectens | reverse complement strand
TAAGAATGTGTCCCCCCTTGCTTGTTGATGTACCACATGACAGTTGTGTTGTCTGTTTGAATCAACACCTGCCCTGGAAGAAGTAAATCCTTGAAAGCTATCAATGCAAATTGGACTGCTAACATCTCCTTCAAGTTGATATGTAAATGTTGAAGTCCGGCAGGCCACGTGTCTTGTACCCATTTTCCATTTAGATGAGCTCCCCAAGCTATGTCCGAGGCATCTGTCGTTAGAATCTGACTCGCCTCTGGCCGGGTCACAGAGAGTCCCTTGTTTAGGTGACATTCCTGAGCCCACCACAAAAATTCCTTTTGAATGCAAGGTATTATCTGAATGACAGTGTCCATATCTTGGCAGTGCTGTGTCCATACATTTTTGAGATACCATTGTAGCTTCCTCATATGCAGTTTGGCATTGGGAAGCACCAGAATACAAGATGCCATGAACCCCAAGGCTTGAAGGACTGTCCTTGCAGTCAGCCTGGACTGATGAGACAATTGATGGAAGTACAGAGAAAGACTCTTTTGTTTGTCCGGGGTCAAAAAGGCCATCTGGGATGCTGTATTCAGTCTCACACCCAGAAAGCACATGTCCTGAGAGGGTACTAGACTGGACTTTATTTCGCTCACAGAATACCCCAGGCATCTTAGCACTGCTATCACATACTGTAAATGATGAAGAAGTTCGTCCCTTCCTTGGGCCAGAATCAGGCAATCGTCCAAATAAGGATAGATCTGTATTCCTCTTAGCCTGAAGAAAGCTATCACTGGAGCCAGAACCTTCGTGAACACTCTGGGCGCAGTAGATAAGCCAAAGGGCAATGCAGAGAACTGATAATGAGAAGTCCCAGCCCGAAAACGCAGATACTTCCTGCAACTTAGCCTGATAGGAACATGAAGGTAAGCTTCCTTGAGATCCAGAGTCACCATCCAGTGGTCTTTGCCCAGCAGAGGTAAAAGCTGTTGTAATGTCAACATTTTGAACTTGGGAATGTCCAGATAAGTGCTGAGGATAGATAAATCTAAAATTGGTCTTCACGTGTTCCCCTTCTTTGGTACCAGGAACAGGCGAGAATAAAATCCTAGGCCCACTTCTGGCAGAGGGACCGGTTGTATGGCCCCTATTTGAAGCAACAGAGAAATTTGTTTGTGAGCCTCTAGTCTTTGCTGAAGAGGAACGTCCGGCATGCCTTTGAAAGGAGGCAAGGTATGGAAATAAAACCTGTAACCGTGATGTATGATATCCAATACCCATCTGTCTTGGGTAACCAGACTCCAATTTTCTTTGAAGAGTGCCAACCTTCCTCCCAAAGGTGCTGCCAGGCAAGAAGGATCTGGCAGCTGAAAAGGTAGGTCATTGGGCCTGTTTACGAAAGGACTGGCCCCTGCCCTCACCGAAGATTGTGCAGGTGAACTCCTGTTCTAGGCCTGAAGGAGCTCTGAGCTCTGCCTCTACCACGCCTAGATCTACCCCTAGACTGATCATAAGAAGGGTGCCCACCCCTTAGCAGGCCAATTCCTACTAAATTCCGGAGGCTGAACTTGCAAAAAATCTTTAACAGCCTGCATAGACTTAGCCTTGTCTTCCATTTTCTTCAAGACTGACTCCACAGGTGCACCAAACAACACATCAGACTGTAAAGGAGCATCCAAAATCCTTGCCTTAACATGGTCAGATAAATTCTGATCCCTCAGCCAGGCGTGCCTGCGAAGAACTGACCCAGTGGCAGCCACCCTAGACGTGGCCTGTACAGCATCAAAACCACATTGTAAAGAATGCTTGCCCACCTGTTCAGAGACATGTACCAAATCTTGTAATTCCTTACACTCAATGCCTTCCGCCAGAGCATCTACCTTAGACTTCAATTGAGAAAGAAGATAATTTTGATATTTCAACATGTGAAACTGGCAATTCAAAGCCCTCATAGCTAAGGTGGAAGAAGTATAGACTTTCTTTCCCCATCTATCCAAAGCTCTGGCCTCTTTATCCGGAGGAACCGGATTTTTTACCACAGAGGCCTTAACACCCTTAGGTCCCTGACTAACAGTTTCTGGGTCCGCCCTAGGACTCTTATAAAGGTATTTATGAGCCTCAGGCACCCTGTAATACCTGTCCGGTTTAACAGGAGCAGGAGGTAAAGAATCAGGATTAAGTGAAGCCTCTGCAAACACATCTTCCACAACATCCAGAACAGGTGGTATAGCTAAAGGCCTATGCTGGGGCAAAAGCAAAAATTCCCTAAACCTTTTCCTGGAATCAGAGAAGTCCTGACCTTCCCACTTAAAATGCTCCCTCATGGAATGAAGAGTCTCTGAAAAAGAAAAATCCTCTGGAGGAGAAGCAGAAGGAGTAGAATCATCCACATCAGAATCAGAATAAGGAGAATACTCCTGCAAGTCTTCAGCCGAAGACTCTGACACATCCGAAGCCTGCTCAAAACTCCCCAACTCTGGTTCCACCCTAGGCCTCTTATCAGGAGGGGGCATAGAACCTCTGATCAAGGTAATTAAATCTTCTGCCATTTTAAGCATGTGCTTCTTGGGCACAGAACCTGAAGAACTAGGAGTGACACCAACAGAAGCTAAACCAGACCTGCCTCTGGGAGAAGCCTTGGAAACAGAAGGAGAGGGCCTAACCACCCTAGGAAGGGAGGGGAGTACAGTAACCTGAGAAGCCCCTTCAGCCTGGCCTGCTTCCTGAGAGGCCACATCCTGCAATATCAAAGTTTCCCCCTGGGACTCCAGAGAAGCCTCCGGCGGAACCACCGGTTCCACTGACGCCTCTAAAGAACCGGCGTCCGGTACGGACGACTCTTCCTGTCTGGGTTTAGCTGCCTTGTCTTTGCGCTTCTTCGAAGAAGCAGGCGTCGGAGCATCCGACGGCATATTATAATTGCACCACTTCCCGAAGACCAACCTGGCACAATCTAACCTTCGCTTAATAGTGCGCTTATTGAACCTAGCACAAAAGCGACACCCAACAACGTCGTGCTCAGGCCCCAAACAAGGAATACACAAAGTATGATAGTCCCTATGCGGTATCTGTTTCCCACAAGAAATACAGTTATTCACTTTTTCTGACATCCGGTAAACCACTGAGGCAAGAAAAAACTAAAATATTCCCAACGGGTACTTAGCCAACTTTGACTCGGTCTGAAACTCCGAATTCGAAAAATTTCAGAACGCCGAACGGCACTTGCAACGCTGCTTCTGCATCGGACCATGCGGCAAAAAAGACTGAGGATATGACGTCGGTCATGCGCATTTGTACCCTGACGTCCTGATGTCAGTCTTAAGCGCCTTGACCGACGTCAGCCTAATACTTTGATATTCGGGCCGACCGAGGACAGCGGACTACCCAAGTGTAAGGACTGCAGCAATGTGAGATGAAGAACATCTGGTTAAAAATGGCCGACATTGATTAACAGAAGCCCAAATGTTACAAAAACTGCTGCAAGCTTCAAATCTGAAGAAGGATCAATAAAACCTAACAAAAGCTATAGCTAACAAAATACTATTCTATAAGTAACGTGTAAATCACATACTAACAAGCCCAAAGAAGAGAAGCAACATGGGAAAGTGTTGGGACAGTGATGAAACTGGGATATATGCTGTACACATTAGCATCAAAAAACAACCATGGGAAACTTTTAGTTATGTACTTACCATAACTTTGGATGTATGGGATCCATCTCGCCTACATTCATGACAGATGGGTTCGGAGCCGATCCATCGGCTCCGACTCGGCAACTTATATACTAGCACGAAGTCTCTCATTGGCTGGGCTATACCCTATCCCAGGATGCACTACACCTGCTTTCCCAGATCTTGTTTGTTCGCTTTCATACACCCATGTAAACACAGAAACACTATAAGTCACTATAACCAACTAAAGTTCTTCAAGAAAGAACGCCAAGAAAAAAGTGACTACAGCTCCTCTAAATCCAAATGGCAGGGGGAAGGAGGGTGGGTACTTATGAATGTTGGCGAGATGGATCTCATACATCCAAAGTTATGGTAAGTACATAACTAAAAGATGTAATGGGATCCTATCTCGCCTACATTCATGACAGATGGGACAGCGTCCCTAGCACCTACATCCCGGGTGGCTCATTGGAATACACTCCTGAGAACCGTGGAACCAAAGGAAGCTCTGCCTCGAGAAACCACATCCAACTTGTAATGAGAAATAAAAGTGTGCGGAGAAGTCCAGGTTGCCGCAGCACAAATATCATCTATGGATAACTTGGAGTGAAAAGCTACCGAAGTAGCCATTGCCCTGGTAGAATGAGCCTTGACTGGAAAGGGAAGGTCTTTATTGGCCTGTGAATAAACAAAAGTGATACAATCTTTGATCCATTTTGATATGGAGGCTTTTGATACTGGTTGACCCAATTTGTTCGCTGCAAAAGAAACAAACAATTGATTTGATTTTCATGTTTGAGCGGTTCTATTCAAATAAAAACGTAACTGTCTATGTACGTCCAATTGATGCAAAGTATATTCTGCGTTATTGGAGAATTCTGGGAAAAAAACAGGGAGTTCTATGGTTTGTTGCAAACAGAAAGAAGAGGCCACCTTTGGAATAAATGCAGGGTTCAATTTCAATGAAACTCTATGTTTGTGAAAAATCAAATAGGGAGGATCAGAACAAAGAGCTTGAAGTTCTGAAACTCGCCTAGCAGATGTTATGGCTACTAAAAAGGCCGTTTTCCAAGACAGAAATTTTAACTCACAAGTAGCAGCTGGTTCGAAAGGACGGGCAGTTAGGGCAGCAAGAACCATATTCAAATCCCAAGGAGGAACAGGGTGAGATAAAGGAGGCCTAAGGAGCCAAGCCCCTTAAGGAACGCCTTACAAAGTTTGTGAGACATCAATGAAGGTTCAAATGAAGCATGAAAATTAGAGATTGCCGCTAGCTGAACCTTAATGGTAGAAACTGAAGAGCCCGACTGAAAAAGGAAGGCCAGAAAATTCAGAACCTCCGATACTGGAGCAGTGAGAGGATCTATACCTCGTTCTTGAGCCCAGAAGGCAAACCTTTTCCATTTACTGGAGTAAAGTTTGATGGTGGAAGGTTTATGGGAAGAAGACAGAATGTGGACCACATCCGGCGAGAGAGCATTATCTCGGACTAAGGATGGAAGTGGAGTAACCATGCTGCCAACTTCAGGGACCTGAGAGACGGATGAAGCCGTCCTGACTGATGAGTCAACAGGTCTGGCACCGGATCCAGAAACCATGGACCTTCTATCGCATGCCTCTGTAGGAAAGGGAACCAAACTTGACGAGGCCAGTGCGGGCAATCAGAATCATCTCGCCTCTCCATGTAAATGGCCTTCTGTATCACCCTCGGTAGGAGGGGAACGGAGGGAAGGCGATAGAAGACCGGGGCCAAATGTGGGTCAGAGCGTCACTGGGAATTTGTCCCTGAGAAGGAACAGTGTGAAGAACTCTCTGCATTTCGCATTGTGAGGGCTGGCAAACAGGTCGCAGCAAGGAAGACCCCCATCTGTCGAAAATTTTCGCAGCTATACTCTGATTGAGGGACCACTCGTGGGGCAAGAGAATGGTCCTGCTTAATCTGTCCGCAATCACATTGGACTTCCCCGGTATGTGCGTTGCCATTAGAAAGCGGTTGGTAGCTACCGCCCAGTGCCAAAGTCTCATGGCTTCTCTGCATAGTGGGTAAGACCTGGTACCCCCTTGTTTATGTACCATACTACCGACATGTTGTCGGATAGGATAGCAATTGGGCCCTGTGGGAGAGCGTGATGGAGAGCTTGGAGTACCAATAGTACCGCTCTCATCTCCAGGACATTGATATGCAAATGCGTTTCCTGGATCTGCCATGTGCCTTGGACCGACCTGTCCAGGTAATGACCCCCCCACCCTACCTGGGAGGCGTCCGTGGTCACAGTGGCAACGGGACGTTGAGGAATAAAGGGTCACCCCTGGTCGAGATTTGACTGTAGAAGCCACCAACGCAGATCTCGACGGCAACTTTCCGTGATTATGATTAAGTGGTTCAAGGGCAGTTCCTGATAAGACCATTGAACCGACAGTAGCCATTGTAGAATTCGCATGTAAAGTCTGGCCAAGGGAACTAGAAGTATAGTCGACGCCATCGAGCCCAACAGTTGTAGGATCCGATGGGCCGGGGCTCTTTGTAAGTGAAGGCAGGATTTGACTTGATCTTGTAAGATCTGAATTCTTGCTGCCGGTAAAAAGGTGCGCATTCTTTTTGTGTCTAAGTCTGCGCCTATAAAAGTAATACGCTGAGAAGGCTATAGTACAGATTTTTGCAAATTGAATGTGATCCCCAAGAAACGGCCCAAGGTGAACGTGGCTCTGAGCGCTTGGAGAAGTAGATGTTCGGAGGTGGCTGTAAGGAGCCAGTCGTCTAGATAAGGAAACACCTGGAATCCCAGACTTCTCAGGTGAGCAGTTACCACTACCAGACACTTGGTGAACACCCTGGGGGCTGTGGTGAGACCAAAGGGCAGCGCTCGGAATTGGAAATGACTGGCTCCGAGGCGGAAGCGTAAATGTCTCCTGGACTCTTGAGCTATGGGAATATGATAGTAAGCGTCCTGAAGATCTATTGAGCACATCCATGCATCTTTTTCCAGCAAAGGAAGAATAGATTGAAGAGTGACCATTCGGAATTTGGACTTCTTCACCAAACCATTCAATGAACTGAGGTCCAAAATGGGCCTGAAGTCCCCTGTCTTTTTTGGTACCAAAAATAACTTTGAGTAAGTTCCTGATCCGATCTGGTCGATGGGGACAGGCTGGATGGCTCTTTTTTCTAGCAGCTTTGAAATTTCTAATGCTGCCTGATCCCGCTGACTGGGTGGTACGTCCGGGATTTCCCTTAAAGAAAGGGGGGGTTTGTTGAAGGGGATGATATATCCTCCGGTAATAATGCGAAGCACCCACTGATCGCTTGTTATGGATTCCCAAGCTTGTGGGTGCGCCGCAAAGCGACCCCCGACTGGCTCCGGAGTTGCACAGTCGGGCAACAACTCAGGAACGCTGGTTGTATGAAGAACCACGAAAGGAATCGCGGTCTCCAGAGTTACGGGGGCCTCTGCCACCTCTGGGGCGGCGTCTTCCAAAATTTCCCTCCCCCTGCCTCTAGAGGGGGAATCACTGGGTGGAGTAGAGAAAGACTTTTGGGATTTTTTAAACCACATTTTCCCTCCTCTCCCAGCCTTGGGATAAGGCCTGGAAGGAGCAGAATAACGGGCCCCAACGACAGTCAAAGTCTTGCCCTCCTGCTCGCACCGAGTTAGTGTGTCCTTCACCTTGGGTCCAAACAAAGATGACCCATCAAAGGGGCCGTGAAGGAAGACTTGAAGGCCTCCGTGAACGAACACAAGCGTAACCAGGCTTGTCTCCTAAGGGCAACGCCTGTTCCGCTGCTGCTCTACTGGCTCCATCGACGCATAAGATGAGCCGCATGGACGAGTTAACAATAGAAAAAGAGTATTCATCTGTGCGCCAACAGTCGAGGCCAGCTTCAGGTAGATTACCAACAAGGAGTCATTTAGCTCTTTGAGAAGATCCCTTTGGAGCCTTGTAAAATGACATAAATAATTCAGCGACCGTGGTAAAGGCCGCTGAGGACAGGGTACGCCTTCCGTGCCTATCCATACTCCTAGAATCCTTATTAGGAGGATGAATAGACGCCAAGCCTCTGCCACGTCCTGCTGTGTGGCAGAAGCCACCACCAAAGCATCTACCGGTACACCCTTTGTGAGAAATTCTTTTTGCGGGGGAGCTGACAAGAATTTATTGGGCCTCGTAGGCACCAGTTCCACGGAATCAGGGTGTTCCCACCCTTCGAGAAACCAAATCAAGGAGTTCATCGAAGGGCCGGAGACACCCAGGAGGCGGAGGGCTGGGCCCCAAAGGCCTTGAGGAAGACCGACTCCTCAGCTGAAGGGGTTTTGGCTTGCCAGTCACCTCTCTGTCTCAGAATCTCCAAGATATCTGAGAAGGAGATATCATCCAAGATGATTTGGGGACCCTTCCGTCATCGAGGTCAGTATCCGATGTAATAGACTCATCTTGGGAGTCTACGTGCTTCCTCTTACACAATTTCTTCCGTGGGGTTCGTCCGTCAAGCAGTTTTGACGGACCACCCGGAAGAAGGGAACCCCGATTGGGTATCCTCAGGCCCTGGGGCCCCGCTGCCGGGGCTGCAACGCAACAGAGGCACCAGTCTCCAAATCTAGGGACGGTGAGGTAGAGTCTAGTTGAACCGGCAAAGGCATGGCCAGCGCCTCCTCATGGCCTCAAAGGCCGGACCTCCAGAATCCGAGGAAGTCACTGGTCTAGAGGCCACGATGGCACTGGGAATTCCAGCAGCCGATGCTCGAGAGGAAGACTAGGCAATCAAGCACCTAATCCCAAAGTATTCTCGGGCCCGGCTGTAGAGGTCGAGTACCAAACCCTGAACCGGAGGACAGGGTAGGAAGCATAGTCGGAGCCGAAAAGCCTGATAGGGGTCTCTGCTCCGACCGTATGGCTCCACCTTGCTCCACCACCACCGGCTCCAACAACTCAGAGGAGATTGGAGGAGGAATCAAATGTGTCGGGGATCGGCCCAAGCAAACTGTGCTGGAGCCGAGACCATTTTAGCAAACACTGGAGATTGGAAGAGCCTCTGTAAAACCCTATCCAGGTCCGAATCTGATTGTCTCGAGGATTTAGAGGAGGTAGACACTCGAGAAGACTTTCCTCTCGGCTCTGAGGGAGAAGGGGACCGGCTCCGAAAAGTACAGTTTTGTACCTACCATAAATGTAGATGTTCGAGGATTCCCTTGCTGCAGTCCTGACTATTGGGTATAGTCCGCGTCTCAGTCGGCCCGAATACCAGAGTATAAGGCTGACGTCGGTCATGGCGCCTTAGACTGACGTCAGTACGTCAGGGTACTAATGGGCATGACCGACGCCATTTCCTCAGTCTTTTCTTGCCCCAGATGTCAGAAGACCCAAAAGACAAGTCCCAAAACAACCTGCACCAATAAACATGTACTATATATACAGTAAATAATATACAAGATATATATGCATGTAACAGCACCTTCACTACCACCCTGACACACAGAGGGAAGGAGGAGGGTAAATTGGACTGCAGCAAGGGAATCCTCGAACATCTACATTTATGGTAGGTACAAAACTGTACTATGTTCTTCGTCTTCCCTTGCTGCAGTCCTGACTATTGGGTAGAATCCCAAAGCAGAGGTAAGGGAGGCTGGCAAATTATAAAGTAGCAGGAGCTGACAACATGCCTTGTAAAACAGCTGTGGCAAAACCAGCTCTAGACTTAGAGTATATAGGCAGGTGATAATGCCTAGAGAAAGTATGCACTGAACTCCAAGTAGCTGCTTCCAGAATATCCTTAGTTGCCACCCCTTAGAAATGCTGTTGAAGTGGCAGTAGCCCTAGTGGAATGAGGCCTAATCCCAGCTGGAACCTCTTTGCCATGATGGGAATAACAAAATGCAATGCAAAAGCCAATCCACCTAGAAATAGTTTGTTTTGACACAGGTTTGCCCTGTGAACTTAAAGCAAAAGAAACAAGTAACTGCTGAGACTGCCTAAAATCTTTTAGTCCTGCTCAAATAATAGCAATTGCCTGTGTACATCTAAAGTGTGCAAAATCTTTCCCCTTTATTTTGAGGATCTGCAAAAACGTAGGCAAATGAATAGTTTGGTTTAAAGCCACACTAGAAACCACCTTAGGCATAAAGGAAGGATTAGTGCGTAATGATACCCTGTCCTTATGGAAAATCAAAAGGGCTCTACTGCCATAAGGGCCTGCAATTCAGACACCCTTCTTGCAGAAGTAATAGCCAACAGAAAAGCTGTCTTCCATGACAAATATTTCAATTCAGCAGTAGCTGCCGGCTCAAAAGGTTGTAGAGTAAGTTTTTCCAACACAAAATTGAGATCCCAAGCAGGAGTAGGAGCTCTCGTGGGGTCTTATATTCTTTGCCCCTCTAAGAAACTGCTTGAACAAAGGATGCGAAAACAAAGGTGGGTCACAATCATAGTGAGCTGAAATTGCTGCAGCATGAATCTTTATGGAAGAGAAAGACAAACCTTTGTCCAATAACTCAGTAAGATATTGAAGAGCCACACTCAAATAAGGGTCTGAAAATGGGGACAGGCTGGATGGCTCTTTTTCTAGCAGCTTTGAAATTTCTAATGCTGCCTGATCCCGCTGACTGGGTGGTGCGTCCGGGATTTCCCTTAAAGAAAGGGGTTTGTTGAAGGGATGATGTATCCTCCGGTAATGTCACGAAGCACCCACTGATCGCTTGTTATGGATTCCCAAGCTTGTGGAGTGCGCCATAGCGACCCCCGACTGGCTCGAGTTGCACAGTCGGGCAACAACTCAGGAACGCTGGTTGTATGAAGAACCACGAAAGGAATCGCGGTCTCCAGAGTTACGGGGGCCTCTGCCACCTCTGGTGGCGTCTTCCAAAATTTCCCTCCTGCCTCTAGAGGGGAATCACTGGGTGGAGTAGAGAAAGACTTTGGGATTTTTAAACCACATTTTCCCTCCTCTCCCAGCCTTGGGATAAGGCCTGGAAGGAGCAGAATAAGGCTAGCGACAGTCAAAGTCTTGCCCTCCTGCTCGCACCGAGTTAGTGTGTCCTTCACCTTGGGTCCAAACAAAGATGACCCATCAAAGGGGGCGTGAAGGAAGACTTGAAGGCCTCCGTAGCGAACACAAAGCGTAACCAGGCTTGTCTCCTAAGGGCAACGCCTGTTCCGCTACTCTACTGGCTCCATCGGCCGCTGAGATGAGCCGCATGGACGAGTTAACAATAGAAAAGAGTATTCATCTGTGCCAACAGTGAGGCCAGCGCTTCAGGTAGATTACCAACAAGGAGTCATTTAGCTCTTTGAGAAGATCCCTTTGGAGCCTTGTAAAATGACATAAATAATTCAGCGACCCGTAGGTAAAGGCCGCTGAGGACAGGGCAAGCTTCCGTACCTATCCATACTCCTAGAATCCTTATTAGGAGGATGAATAGACGTCGAAGCCTCTGCCATCCTGCTGTGTGGCAGAAGCCACCACCAAAGCATCTACCGGTACACCCTTTGTGAGAAATTCTTTTGGGGGCTGACAAAATTTATTGGGCCTCGTAGGCACCAGTTCCGCGGAATCAGGGTGTTCCCACACCCTTGAGAAACCAAATCAAGGAGTTCATGGCGGAGACACCCAGGAGGCGGAGGGCTGGGCCCCAAAGGCCTTGAGGAAGACCGACTCCTCAGCTGAAGGGGTTTTGGCTTGCCAGTCACCTCTCTGTCTCAGAATCTCCCAGATATCTGAGGAAGGAGATATCATCGAAGATGATTTGGGGGACCCTTCAGCGTCATCGAGGTCAGTATCGATGTAATAGACTCATCTTGGGAGTCGTGCTTCCTCTTACACAATTTCTTCCGTGGGGGTTAGTCCGAAGCAGTTCGGACGGACCACCCGGAAGAAGGGCCCGATTGGGGTATCCTCAGGCCCTGGGGCCCCGCTGCCGAGGGGCTGCAACGCAACAGAGGCACCAGTCTCCAAATCTAGGGACGGTGAGGTAGAGTCTAGTTGAACCGGCAAAGGCATGGCCAGCAGCTCCTCATGGCCTCAAAGGCGGACCTCCAGAATCCGAGGAAGACACTGGACTAGAGGCCACGATGGCACTGGGAATTCCAGCAGCCGATGCACCGAGAGGAAGACTAGGCACCGAAGCACCCAATCCCAAAGTATTCCCTCGGGCCCGGCTGTAGAGGTCGCAGTACCAAACCCTGAACAGGAGGACAGGGTAGGAAATAGTCGGAGCGAAAAGCCTGATAGGGGTCTCTGCTCCGACCGTATGGCTCCACCTTGCTCCACCACCACCGGCTCCAACAACTCAGAGGAGATTGGAGGAGGAATCAAATGTGTCGGGGATCGACTCGAAGCAAACTGTGCTGGAGCGAGACCATTTTAGCAAACACTGGAGATTGGAAGAGCCTCTGTAAAACCCTATCCAGGTCCGAATCTGATTGTCTCGAGGATTTAGAGAGGTAGACACTGAGAAGACTTTCCTCGGCTCTGAGGAGAAGGGGACCGGCTCAAAGCGGCTCCAATACTGTCGGCGCCGACTCCACCACCTCATGGACCACCATCGGTGCCGAAGAAGCCTTCTTCGGAGCCGAGGGGGAAGAGTCTGAGCTGCACACTTCCACCGGCTCGAAGCCATTGGAGCCGATGGAGGTGATTCACCTCTCGATACTCCAACTTGCGGCCCAAGACAATGGAGCCAAGTAGGAGGTATCGAGGCAGACTCGACACTCGGCCCCAAGTCAGTGGAGCCGAGGAAGAAGAGGTCAACTTTTATTTTAGAAGTCGGCTCACGGACTTGTCGGAGCCGACGATCTTTTCTTTTTGGAAGCAACAGGAGGATTCAAAGCTTCCTCAAAGGAGGGTTTAATAAGCCCTTTTAAAATGAGCTTGTTCTTACGTTCTTGAAGAACTCTAGCAGAAAAAGCATGACATACGCTACAAGTCTCTTGTAGATGTTTCGGCCCCAAACAATAAACACAAATTGAATGGCTGTCTGTTATGGACATTTTATAACTGCACCGAGTGCATTTTTTAAACCCTGACTTTTGTTCTTTAGACATAGTACAGGTACTACAACAAATAGAGATTACCACAAAAATTAAGCACTATAAGGAAAAAAAGCGCCAACTGAAAGCGCGAGACTCACTGGCGCAAGCACCCAGAAGAAAATTACCTCAGAAGCAACTGACAAATAAGTAAAACGGCCCAAAGCCCTCTAATTTAAACGGGCTTGGCCCGAAAGACAAAAAACCACAAAGGGAATAAAATAAATAGTACCAAGGACTTTTAAACTAAATAGTACACAAGAATAGGGCAAGGGCCCTCTAACTAAAACGGGCCTTGCCCGACTGAAAAAAAGGAACAAGTACCAGACGACACTCAAGCACTTAAACTACACAAAAAGTATAAAGAAGCTGTTAAAACAGCTGTTTGATTAATATATAGTCAAAAACCCCAAGGTCAAGGACCAATAAAGGTAAAAATAACCACTTAGCTCCAGCCAAGTCGAGACCACGTCCAGCTTGTAAAGCGGCAAACGAGATCTGGGGAAGCAGGTGTAGTGCATCCTGGGATAGGGAATAGCCCAGCCAATGAGAGACTTCGTGCTAGTATACAAGTTGCCGAGTCGGAGCCGATGGATCGGCTCCGAACCCATCTGTCATGAATGTAGGCGAGATAGGATCCCATTACATCAGAAGTTATATACTTACCATAATCTGGCATCTGTGTTGTTCAATTTCATTATGCATCACCACTGGGTCCTCGGATTCAACTTGGCCATTTCTTCCAGCATTACGATCAGAGCCTCAAACTCCTCCCCCTCCCATAATGCCCCACTCCTTTTCTAACCTTTCAGATAGTCTGCAGCCCTCTCAAAAGTGATTTAGGCTTATACTACTGAAAAGAGAGAGACCGCACTGAAGCTCAAACTAGGAATCTATGGGTTCCAATATCCGCACTATTGCTCTCAGCTGACTTAGGATGGGGGAAAGAGGGTGGGACATGATGCATAATGAAACTGGGCAACACAGATGCCAAGTTATAGTAAGTACATAACTTCTAATCTTATGCTGTCCACTTCATTATG
Source organism: Protopterus annectens (assembly GCF_019279795.1). NCBI lineage: Eukaryota > Metazoa > Chordata > Ceratodontiformes > Protopteridae > Protopterus > Protopterus annectens. The sequence continues at coordinate 770,039,260 of NC_056741.1, read as the reverse complement.
CATTACCACTAGGTCAGAGTCCCCAGCTACGCAAATCCTGGATGGCCCTGAAGGAAGGATAGGCCAAGGACCACAGAGCCAAATGATGCTCTGTTCCTAGAAATAATGTCTAACTTACAGTGAGAAACAAAAGTATGAGATTTGGACCAGATTGCTGCTGCACAAATTTCATCAATAGGAGTTCTTGTGGACAAAGCAGATGAGGTGGACATGGATCTGGTAGAATGAGCTCTTACAGGACGAGGAAGTTGCTTGGCATGCTGGGAGCAAATCACAGAAATGCAGTTAGTAATCCACTTGGCTAAAGTAATCTTGGATACGGCCTGGCCTAATCTATTTGGTGAAAAGGAGATGAACAATTGTTAAGATTTCCTGTGTGGCTTAGTTCTGTGTAAATAAAAGTGCAATTGTCTATGTACATCCAAGGAGTGCTGCAAATATTTTGCCCTTATTAAAATAATTAGGGAAGAATATAGGCAAATGAATGGTTTGGTTAATATTTGTCTCTGTGGCAACCTTTGTTATGAAGGAAGGATTTGTTCTGAAGGAAACTCTATCTTTAAAAAAGGCAATGTAAGTTGGCTGGAAGACCAACCTTGAAATTCGACACTCTCCTTGCTGAAGTAATGGCCACTAGAAAGGCAGTCTTCCAAGACAAGAATGTTAAGTCACATGAGCTAGCAGGTTCAAAGGGCCTCTCGGTAAAGCCTTGAAGCACAAGAGTGAGATCCCACTTGGGGGGGGGGGGGGGATCTTTAATTGGAGGCCTGAGATGAAAGACTCCTCTCACGAAGGCTCTGCATAATCTAGAAGTGGAGGGGGGAAGATGAAAAATTGTTACCTTTCCCTGCATGAAAATTCTTAACTGCTAGCTGTAATTTTATAGTGGAAAAACTAGCTCCATGCAGAAAAAGTGAACTGAGAAACAAAAGAATGTCCGAAATAGAAGCAGAAAAAAAGGATTAATATTCTGTTCCGAAGCCCAAATGGAAAATGTCTTCCATTTACTATTATATGCTCGCTTGGTGGAAGACTTCTGAGAGGCATGTACAATTTCTCCAACCGGGGAGGCCAGCCTTGACTTTCATAGAATCACTGGAAGTGGAGAAACCAAGTAGTTAATCTCAGGGATCAAAGACTGGGAACCGGACGTTATACTGGATGAGAAATCAGATCCTGCCTGGGATCCAGTATCCATGGGGGATACCTGCTGTGAGACTGCAGGAAAGGGAACCATACCTGACAAGACCAGGAAAAGGCAATAAGGATTAGACTGGACTTCAACCTGCTGGCTTTCTGTAAGACTTTGGGAATCAGAGGTTAAGCATGCAGGAGACCTGGGGGCCAATCGTGGACTACAGCATCCCTGGGTGACTCCCGGGGGGGGGGGGGGTCAGAGCAAAGTACTTGCTGTATTTGTTGCTCAGGGGTGAGGCTAACAGATTGCAGCAAGGTTGGCCCCAACGGATGAATATTTTATTTGCCACTGATTGACTCAGGGATCACTCGTGTGGACTTAAGATTGATCTGCTCAGCCTGTCCACCAGAACACTGAACTCACTCGGAATGTGCATTGCAATGAGAAAGCGATTTGAAGAGATCATCCATTCCCAAAACCACATGGCCTCCCTGCACAACAGGTAAGATTGGGTTCCCCCCACTTATTGATTTACAAAACAACCAACATAATTGTAAGAACTGCAATTGTTCCCACACGGAGGCAGTCTCGAAAGCCTTGCAACATCAGAAGAACTGTGCTCATCTCCTGGACATTTATGTATAATCTGGTCTCTGTTGTGGACCATGTGCCTTAGACCATCCTTCTCTGAAAATGATCCCCCCACCCCAACAGGAAGCATCAGTGGTCAGTGTAGCTATAGGTGGGGGAGAGTAGAAGGGTCTGCTGAGATGGAGGTCATCTATAAGCATCCACCACTGCAGACAACGCCTGCAAATCGAGTTAGCCTGACTGGGGTTGACAATGGATTATACAAAACAGACCACTGGACTGCTAGGGTCCACTGGAGAACTCACATGAAGAATCTGGCTAAAGGTACAGAAGAATGGCAGCTGACATGGACTCTTGGGCCATAAGGACCAGCCGAGCTGGTGTTGAAGGGGTCGCTAGCAACAGTTGAAGCTGTTGTCAGAGATTTTATCCTTTGCAGATGTAGGGCAGCTATCTGTGTAGTTGTGTTCAATTACTTTCCTATATAGTCTATGTCCTGTGCAGGAAACAACTCTGATTTCGCCAGATTGACTGTGATTTCCAGGCAATTGAAAAGTTGTAACATGACCGGAATTGCTTGAAATAGTTGATGCCTTGTAGGTGCAGTCAGAAGCCAATCGTCTAAGTATGGAAACACCTGGAATCCTTGCAGACTTAGGTGGGCTGCAATCACTGCCATGAATTTGGTGAACACTGGGGTGTGGGGCAGTGGTGAGATCAAAGGGCAGTGCTCTGAATTGGTAATGACTGGCTCCCAGCTGGAAGCGCAAATGTCTCCTGGAGCGCCAGTCTACTTTGATATATACATGTTCTGGAGATCTATAGCACACATCCAACTGTCCTTGTGTAGAAGCGGCAGAATGGACTGTACTGTAACCATGCGGAATTTTGACTTCTTTACAAATTTAGACTGCTCAAGTACAAGATCGGACGAAGGTCCCCTGTTTTCTGTGTCACCAAAAAGAAGTGTCAGTAAGTTCCGCATCCTTGATGTTCAGCTGGGACCTCCTGCATGACTCTTTTCTAGAAGTTTTCGAACATCTAGAAATGCCTTCTCTCTCTGACTGGGTGGCACATCAGGGAGATTATCCCAGAATTGGGAAGAGAAAGGGAAAAGGGAATATAGTAACCTCTGGAAAAAAGAAGTTATGTCTTACCGTAAAGTTCCATCTGTGTTGTTGATCTTCTTCCATTCATCACTGATGGGTTGGTTCCGAGCCCCTCGGAACCGTGTTGGCCTATAATACCAAGCTCGCATACACCAAAAAACTCTCGAGCTAAGCTGCTACCCACAATGCCCTTCTCCCTGCTATTTCAGATCGAGTTTATATAAGACATATAGAAATAAAGCAGAGGGCATTTCTGCGCATAAACCCTGACACACCACAAGGACCCATGAGATCAACCAGGAGCCTTTGGGAGGGACGGAGTGTGGGATGTGATGAATGAAGATGATCACCAACACAGATGGAACATTATGGTAAGACATAACTTCTTTATCTGATGTTGTTAATCTTTCCATTTATCACTGATGGGACAGAATCCCAAGCTACCTGAGAAACCTGGGTGGCCCTTATGGAAGAGCATTCCTGAGCACCATTGAGCCGAAGGCTGCTCTTCCCCGGAAGACCATAGCCAATTTGTAATGTTTGATGAAAGTGTGTGGTTTAGCCCAAATGGCTGCTGCGCAAATGTCGTCCATAGAGGTTATGGAGTGAAAGGCTACAGAGGTTGCTATAGCTCTAGTTGAATGTGCTTTGATATTGTGAGGTCTAGGCTCGTTTGCACATGAACATGAAAAAGAAATACAATCTCTGAGCCACTTTGATAAAGTGACTTTTGAAGCAGAATATCCCATTCTTGGACCAGAGAAGGAAATGAAAAGATGATCTGTCCTGCGGATAGATTTATTCCTGTCTAGGTAAAAATGTAGTTGCCTATGCACATCCAAGGAGTGTAGGCAGTATTCTCCTTTATTCAAACAGTTTTGGGGGAAAAACACTGGGAGCTCGATGGATTGGTTTGCAGAAAACTCAGAAACCACTTTGGGAAGAAAAGATGGATTAGTACATAAAGATACTCTATCTTTATAAAATATTAGGTACGGTCTCTTGAGGCATAAGGCCCGTAATTCTGAGATACGTCTAGCTGAAGTGACAGCTACCAAAAAGAGAGATTTCCATGAGAGAAATTTGAGATCACATTTTGCAGCAGGCACAAAGGGGGGTTGTGACAGTGACTGCACTACTAGGGACAGAGTCCACGTCTCTAAGGGATGCCTTATTGGAGGTCTGCTGTGAGACACTTGTTTGAGAAAGGTTTTGCATAGGCAAATGGACATAAGTGGAGTGCCCTCTAATCAGTTATGGAAACTGCTGCTAAATGGACTCATACGGTAGAGGCTGATGCTCCATTTTCAAAGAACTCAGATACGTACTGAAGGATGACAGAGACCGGAGCTGAGAAGGGATCGGGATCTAGCATCTGTTCTTTAGACCATAAAGAAAACCTTTTCCGTTTATCTGTATAGTTTTCTGGTGGATGGTTTATGGGAGGCCAGAATAATATCGCAAACTGGTGAGGAAAGGGCTTCCTGCCTGGCAACTAATGGAAGTGGAGAAACCAAGCAGTCAGCTTGAGACTGGACAGATTTGGGTGAGTCAACCATTGGGGGTGAAAAATCAAGTCTGGACGAGTGTCCAGGATCCATGGAGGCTGTAACAGATGAGGCCGGAAGAAGAGGAACCACACCTGACGAGGCCAGAATGGGGCAATGAGGATTACCTTGCATCTCAACCGAGTAGCTTTCTTTAAGAATAGAGGTATCAAAGGAATTGGAGGACAGGCGTAGAGGAGACCCGTGGGCCAATCGTGAGTCAGAGCGTCTCTCGCGGACTCCCCCTCTGGGGAAAGAGGACAAAGTAGCGGCTGCATTTGCTGTTTGTAGGGGAGGCAAAGAGGTTACATCAGGGCTGGCCCCATCGGCTGAAAATTTCTGCCATCACTTTTGGATTGAGAGACCACTCGTGTGGAAGGAGAATGCATCTGCTCAACCTGTCCGCAATCACGCTGGAACTCCCTGGGATGTGCATTGCTATCAGAAAGCGGTAGGAAGCTATCACCCAGTGCCAAATTCTCATGGCCTCTTGACACAGGAGGTAGGATTTGGTTCCTCCTAGTTTGTTGATGTACCAGACTACTGACATATTGTCTGACTGAACTGCAATCGTTCCAGGGGGAAGAAGTGGATGTAACGCCTGCAACGCTAACAGTACCCCTCAACTCCAGAAGACTGATATGCAGGTTAGCCTCTAAGCTCGACCATGTGTCTTGGACTGTCTTTCCCTGAAAATGGTCCCCCCACCCTATCAGGGAAGCATCCGTGGTCACAGTGGCATTGGGTTGTGGGGGCTGAAAGGGGTGACATCAAAGGTCTGCGTTTGGCCTCATCCACCAAAGAGATCTTGCTTGCAAGGGTTGGTTATGAGCATGTGCGAGTTTAGGGGGTGAAGATTTTCAAACCATTGGGACAACAGGAGCCATTGTAACAGTCTCACATGTAACCTTGCCAGAGGAACTATTGGGATGGCTGCAGCCATGGACCCCAGAGCCTGGAGAACTTCCGTCGATGACACCTTCTTTGACAGAGTATCACACGCACTTGCAATCTTAACCTCTGAAGTCTGTGGGCTGGGAGAGATACCAGACGTTATAGAGCATCGAAAACTGCCCCTATAAATTACTGCTGTTGGGTAGGTTCTAAGTTGGATTTCTCCCAGTGTACAGTGATTCCCAGGGGCTCTGTTTATCGGAGGGCCAGTCAGAAGATGTTTGGTGGGGGCGGAGAAAAGCCAATCATCCAACTATGGAAACACCTGGAATCCTTGAAGTTTCAGATGAGCTGTCACCACTGCTAGACATTTTGTGAACACTCTGGGGGCCATTGAGAGACCAAATGGCAGGGTTCGGAAAGTACTGCTGTGTACACTTACCATAAATGTAGATGTTCAAGTGTATTCACTGTTGCAGTCATCACACTTGGGTTATCTGCCTGCATGTAGCCCTCAATCGGCCCGAATACCAGAGACTTAGTATTTCTGAGTCGGATACTGTCGCTCCAGGACTGATGTCAGGTCGTCAGGGGTATAAAAACAGGCAGCCGACGCCGTTACATCAGTTTTTCTTACTCCAAATGTCAGGAGCCCCCCAAATAGGGAGCTAAGACAGGGTGGGGGAAAACACTACCAGTAAAAATTAAATACCAATACCCCTGAAAGGGGTGAGTAAAAGCTACAGAGAGGACAGAGAATAAAACAGGGGGCTGGAGGGAGGGAAACCAGGACTGCAACAGTGAACACATTCGAACATCTACATTTATGGTAAGTGTACACAACTGTACTATGTTCTACGTGTTTCACTGTTGCAGTCATCACACTTGGGTAGATTCCCAAAGCTGAAGAAGGCTAGAAGCAGTCAAGAAGAGTTAGGGCTGGCTAGTATGTCTTGCAGGACTGCTGTTGCAAAACCTGGCCTGGATTTGGAAAAGATAGGCAGGTGGTAATGATTGGTGAAGGTGTGTACAGAACTCCAGGTAGCAGCTTCCAGGATGTCCCTGGTAGGGACTCCTCTGAGAAATGCTGTAGAGATAGATGTTGCTCTAGTGGAATGTGTTCTGACTCCCTGAGGGGTTGGTTTCCCATGGTGCTTGTAGCAGAAATGGATGCAGTGTGCTATCCATTTGGAAATTGTTTGTTTTGAAATGGCCTTGCCCTCGGCCCCTGTTGCAAAGCAGACTAGTAACTGGTCAGATTCTCTGAAGAGCTTAGTCCTATCAAGGTAAAATCTAAGCTGTCTGGTGCAGGGAGTGCAGGATCCTTTCCCCTTTATTTTGAAGATTAGGGAAGAAGTTTGGCAAATGGATGGATTGGTTGAGAGCCACACTGGACACCACTTTAGACATAAAGGAAGGGTTAGTCCTGAGGTAAACCCTGTCAGCATGGAAAATAATGAAGGGTTCCACAGCCATTAATGCTTGTAGCTCAGACATTCTTCTAGCTGAAGTGATGGCCAGAAGCAAGGCTGTTTTCCAAGAGAGGAATTTTAACTCTGCTGATTCTGCAGGTTCAAAGGGGGAAGCGTGAGCTTTTCCAGTACAAAGTTAAGGTCCCAAGCAGGGGTGGGTGCTCTCCTTAGTGGCATTAAGTTGTTTGCCCCTCTCAGGAACGGTTTGAGGGTGCGAGAAGAGAGGTGGCTCAGTGTTGTAATGAGCCGAAATGGCCAAGGCATGTATCTTAATGAAGGAGAAGGACAGGCCTTTGTGGAGTAGATCTGCTAAGTAATCCAGGATTAGAGGCAGGGAGGGCAGAGTTGTGCTCTCTCCTTTAGACTGAATCCAGTTGTAATACTTTTTCCACTTATTACCATAGGATTTTCTTGTACTGGGTCTTCTGGCTTCAAGAATAACGTCCAGCACCTGCTTGCCTAGGGTTGCTGGGGGAGAATTCAAGGAATAAGCCAGGCTGCAAAATTTAGGGTTTGCAGCTGCGGATGCAAAATCTGTCCCTCCTGCTGAGAGAGCAGGGTTGTGTTCTGGTGCAGGTGCCAGGGTGGCACCGGTTACAGGCTGTGCAGGAGTGGGTACCAGTGCTGGCGTGGCCAGTCCGGGGCAATCTGAAATGTCCTTGGTCTGTCCCGTCTTATCTTGAGTAATACTCTTGAGAGAAGGGGTAGAGGGGGAAAGGTATAGATTGAGATATTTACCAACTGAAAAGATAGGGTATCCACTTTCCAGGCCCTGCTGTGAGGATTCCTGGTGCATAATTTGCTGAGCTGATGGTTGCAGGGGGAGGCAAAGAGATCCACCTCTGGGGTCCCCCATTTCTGAATCAGAAGGCTGAAGGTGCTGGACTCCAATTGCCACTCATGTGGGTCTAGGAGATTTCTGCTTAAGTTGTCCGGCAGTGAGTTTTGTTTGCCTGGCAGGAATTGAGCTTGCAGATGGACTTGCATATCCATTGCTGTGTTCCACAGGGCCATGGTTAACCTGCAGAGTGGGTTCTCTCCTGCTTGTTGATGTACCACAACTGTGGTGTTATCTGTTTTTATTAGCAGGTGTCCTGGAGAGAGTAGGGATCTGAAAGCTGTCAAAGCGTGCTACACAGCTAGCTTCTCTTTTTGGCTGATGTGCCGATTAATTGGACTTGGGCTCCAGTGGCCCTGAATGCATTTGCCATCCATGTGTGCTCTCCAGGCATAGTCTGATGCATCTGTGGTTAGGGTTTGGGTGGCGTGGGGTTGAGTAAAGGACAGTCCCTTGTTGTGGTTGCATGCTGCTGCCCACCAAAGAAACTCTGTCCTTAGACAGGGCATGATAGGAAAAAGAAGTTATATACCTGCCATAACGTTCCATGTTAGTTGTCTTCATCTCGCCTTCCTTCTTGCTGTTTGAGTTTGGAGCCGATCCTCGGCTCCGACTCGGCCATTGGATTGGGCGCCAAGAGCCCTCTTTCCTGGGTACCAAAAAAAGTCTGGAATAGAATCCTTGACCTATCTGTTCCGCTGGAACCGGGTGAATTGCCCTGACAGAGAGCAGGGATATAACTTGGTTCTGTGCCTCTGCCCACTGGTTTGGAGGAAGGTCTGGGAACCCTTTTGAGGTTGGCAGAGAGTGGAAGTAAAATATGTACCCCTGGGATGCAATGCTGAGTACCCATCGGTCTTTGGTGATGGACATCCAGTTTTTTGCATGAACGGCAAGTTTCCTCCTAGAGGCACAAGCAGTTAGGCAGAGGTGGGGAGTGGAGTAGAGAAGTCATAGTGAATTATTTCCGTAAGGGGGTGGCTTAGCACTCCCTGCTTTGGAAGTGGAGGCACTCCATTGCTTATATCTCTGCATTCCCTGAGACTGTAGTCTGGGGGCCTGTTTCCCCTGGGTCTAGTTTGAGATGGGCTGGAGGGGGCTGGAAAGGACCAGTGTTTTGAGGGGCAATGCCTACTGAATCTAGGAGGCTGTACTTGTAAGAACTCAACTGTCTGCATAGATTTAGCTTTTTCTTCCATCTTTTTTAGAACCTCTTCTGCTTTGGTGCCAAACAGATTGTCGTTGTTCAAAGGAGCATCTAATAACTGATTTGACATGGTCTGGCAAGGTCTGCTCCTTAAGCCAAGCATGCCTTCTCAGTACAGAACCAGTGACTGCTGCCCTGCAAGATGCTTCTAGGGCGTCAAAAACACACTGCAATGTATGCTTGCTGACTTGGCTTGCAGAATGCATAAGCTCTTGCAATTCTTTATTTTCTGCACAGTCTGTAAAGGTTGCTATTTTTTGCTTAAAAAGTTCCATAATATGTTGTTGGTACTTCAGCACGTGAAAAGTACAGTTTTGTACCTACCATAAATGTAGATGTTCGAGTGTCTTCACTGCTGCAGTCATTACACTCGGGTTATCCTTCCGTAAGGCAGGCCCGCAGTCCGCCTGAGTTCCAAAGTCTTGGTCCGGCGTCGGTTGCTGTCGCCTCTTCCCTGACGTCAGTGCGCCAGGGGTATAGAAGTAGCAGCCAATGCCATTTTCTTCAGTTTTTCTTGCCCCAGATGTCAGGTGCCACCAAAAATGTTAGGCAATACATATTGCTAACAAAACATACAAAAAAGGTAAAAATAAAACCTTCAGTAGCCAGCAAATACACCACATAGGTAGTATAGGTTAGTCCCAGATAAGAAAGAGGGGATGGCAGGTGGGTAACCTGGACTGCAGCAGTGAAGACACTCGAACATCTACATTTATGGTAGGTACAAAACTGTACTACGCTCATCGTGTTTCACTGCTGCAGTCATTACACTTAGGTAGAATCCCAAAGCTGAGTTTGGTTGGCTGGCTCTATAGAGGATTTGGTGTGGCTATGAGGCCCTGCAGCACTGCAGTGGCAAAGCCAGCTCTGGATCTAGAATAAAGAGGCAAATGGTAATGCTTGGTAAAGGTGTGCACTGAACTCCAAGTTGCAGCTTCCAAGATATCTTTGGTAGGTACTCCTCTAAGGTAGGCAGTAGAAGTGGCAGTTACCCTGGTGGAATGTGGTCTAATATTACTAGGTACAGGTTTCCCATGTTGTGTGTAGCAGAACCGTGTAGTGTCCTATCCCCTTTGAAATGGTCTGCTTTGAAATAGCCTTTCCCTGTGATCCTGCAGCATATGATACAAACAATTTTTCATATTTTCTGAAAGCTTTTGTTTGGTCCAAGTAGAAGCGCAATTGCCTGTGTATGTCCATGGAATGTAGAAGTCTCTCTCCTTTATTCTGGGGATTTGGATAAAATGTTGGCAAGTGAATAGTTTGGTTAAGAGCCACACTGGATACCACCTTAGGCATAAAGGTAGGGTTTGTTCTTAAAGAAACCCTGTCTTGGTGGAAAATGATGAAAGGCTCCACTGCCATTAGTGCCTGCAGTTCTGAGACTTCGTGCTGAGGTTATTGCCAGAAGCAGAGCAGTTTTCCATGATATATATTTTAACTCTGCTAAATTGGCTGGTTCAAAAGGAGGCAAAGCGAGCTTTTCCAAAACGAAACTGAGGTCCTAAGTTGGTGTTCTCCGAGGCGGTCTTATGTTTTTAGCCCCTCTGAGGTACTGCTTTAGCAATGGGTGAGAGAAAATAGGAGGATCTGTGTTGTAATGAGCCGAGATGGCAGAAGCGTGAATCTTAATGGATGAGAAGGATAGTCCTTTGTCCAGCATCTCAGTCAAGTATTGTAGTATCTGAGGAATGTTAGGGACCAGAGGATCAAGGCTTTGAGCCTGGTTCCAGGCACAGAATCTCTTCCACTTTTCTGAATAAAATTTCCTGGTGCTAGGCCTCCTGGCCTCCAAAATGACATCCATAACAGCTTTAGATAGAGAAGTTGTCTGTTTGGCTAATGAATCTGCCATGCAGCCAGGTTTAAGGTTTTGAGCTGCCTGTGCAGTATCTGATTGTTTTGCTGAGTCAGAAGGTGTGGAATTTGAGGCAAAATCCAAGGTGGGCCTTGAGCTAAGTTCTTTAAGATTGGGTACCAATGCTGGCGTGGCCAGTCCGCAGCAATCAGAATCATCTGTGTTTTTTCTTGTCTGGCTTTTAGGAGTACCTTTGAAAGGAGAGGCAGAGGTGGGAAGGCATAAACATTTAGGCTTTTCCATCTGAACGAAAGAGCATCCACTTTCCATGCTTCTGTGTGATAAGTCCTTGTGCAGAATTTTTGTAGTTGGTAATTCAGTGGTGAGGCAAAAAGATCTATGCCCGGGCACCCCCATTTTTGCATTATCACGCTGAAGACTTGTGGATTTAATTTCCACTTGTGAGGATCCATGATGTTTCTGCTTAAGTTGTCTGCCAGTGTGTTTTTCTTTCCTGGCAGGAATTGTGCTTGCAGATGAACTTGATAGGTTAGAGCTGTGTTTCACAAGGTCATGGCTTGTCTGCATAGGGGGTAAGAATGACTGCCCCCTTGTTTATGTACCACATTACTGTGGTGTTGTCTGTCTTTAATAGTAATTGTCCTGGATGCAGAAGATCCTTGAAAGCTGTAAGGGCATTTTGTACAGCCAACATCTCTTTTTGATTGATGTGAAGATGCATTTGGTCTGTGGTCCATTTGCCCTGAATACATTTTCCTGCCATGTGTGCTCCCCAGGCGTAATCCGAGGCGTCTGTTAAAGTCTGCCTGGCTGTGGGAAGAGTGAAAGGCTGACCCTTGTTGAGGTGACATGCCTGTGCCCACCATCGAAACTCCTGTTGTAGGCAGGGAATTAGTGGTATTACTGTCTCCAAGCTGTGACAGTGTTGAGACCAAACACTTTTTAGGTACCATTGTAACTTCCTCATATGCAGTCTCGCATATGGAATTAGTAGTATGCAGGATGCCATGAATCCCAAGGCCTGCAGAATTTTTCTTGCAGGGAGTTGGGACTTTGTTGCCATCAATTGAAAATACTGAGTCAGTTGTCCTTGTATGTCTGGCGTGAGATAAGCCACCTAGGCCGTTGTATTTAAGCTGGCACCCAGGAATATTATTTCTTGTGAGGGCACTAGTTTTGACTTCTTTTCGTTTACTGTGTGCCCTAGGCAACTTAACAATCTTTTTACGAACGCCAGATGCTGTAGAAGAATGTCCTTGCTCTCTGCTTGAATCAGGCAGACGTCCAGATATGGATATATTTGAATTCCTTTTTGCCTGCAAAATGAAATTACTGGTGCCAGACACTTGGTAAAGACCACGGGGGCAGTAGATAAGCCAAAGGGCAGTGCAGAGAATTGGTAGTGCACTGAACCAGCTATGAATCTGAGGTATCTTCTGCAATTTTGTCTGATAGGGGCATGTGGGTATGCCTCTGAGGTCTAAAGTAACAAGCCAGGCTTTCTTGCCCAACATGGGAAGGAGCTGTTGTAGTGTCAGCATTTTGAATTTTGGAACATCCAGGTAAGTATTTAGAGTGGAAAGGTCCACAATGGGTCTCCAGGCTTTGTCCTTTCTGGGTACCAGGAAGAGTCTTGAGTAAAATCCGTGTCCTTTTTCCTGCTGTGGTACTTTTTGAATAGCTCTCATGTCCATGAGAGCTGTAATTTGTTTTTGTGCCTCTGCCCATTGATTTTGTGGCAGGTCTGGCATTCCTTTTAGCCTTGGAAAAATGTGAAAGTGGAAGCTGTAACCTTGAGACACAATATTCAGCACCCATTTGTCTTGGGTGATTGCTTGCCAGTTTTGAGAAAAAAGTGCTAGTTTCCCCCCTAAGGGAGCTGCCAAAAGGGAAGAGTTTGGCATTGGAAGGGGGAAGTCATTGGGACTGTTTCTTGTAAGGTTGTGACTTGTCCTAGTCTCCTTTTGGGTTTGAAGCACCCCACTGTCATGGTCTGTAAGAGCCTTGTGGCTGAGATCTGCCTCTTGGGCGTCTGTATCTGCCTCTTTGTGGCCTGTCTGACACTGGAAAGGACCAATTCTTTGTAGCCCAATTTCTGCTAAATCGTGGTGGCTGTACCTGTAAGAAATCCTTCACTGTTTGCATAGATTTTGCCTTATCCTCCATTTTCTTTAATACCTCTTCTGCCTTAATACCAAATAAGTTATCTTGCTGCAAAGGAGCATCCAATAATTTTGCCTTAACATGATCTGGTAAAGTTTGTTCTTTTAACCAAGCATGCCTTCAAATCACAGATCCTGTAACTGCTGCTCTACAAGAAGCTTCTAATGAATCAAAACCACATTGCAAAGTATGCTTTTCCACTTGTTCAGCTGCATGCAATAAATTGTGCATTTCCTTATAGTCAGGTTGTTCTGCATTTGTACTCATTTTCTGTTTTAACTGAGACAGTAAGTAATGTTGATATTTAAGCATGTGAAACTGGCAATTTAGAGCCCTCATTGCTAAAGTTGCAGAGGTGTAAACTTTCTTTCCCCATCTGTCTAAAGCTCTAGAGTCCCTATCCGAGGGAACTGGATTCTTAGCCGTGGAAGCCTTAACCCCTTTGGGACCCTGGGAAATAGTTTCTGGGTCAGCAACACGGTTTTTATAAAGAAATTTGTGAGAGTCAGGGACTCTGTAGTACCTGTCTGGCTTGACTGGAGCTGGGGATAAAGAATCAGGATTTAAACTAGATTCAGAGAACGCATCATCCACAATGTCCAATACTGGCGGAATGGCAAGGGGCCTATGCTGAGGCAGTAAAAGAAAGTCTCTGAGTCTTTTCTTGGATTCTGAGTAATCCTGGCCCTCCCAATGGAAATGCTCCCTCATGGTATGTAAAGTTTCCCCAAAAGAGTAATCCTCAGGAGGAGAGGCAATTGACTCTTCAGCATCAGAATCCTCATAGGGGGGTAAAGCATATTCCTGATCTGAAAAGGAATCAGAATATATTGAAACCTGGTCAGAAGAATCATAGTCTGCATCCTACCTAGGCCTTTTATCAGGGGGGGGGGATGGAAACCCCTGATCAGAGTTTTCAAGTCTTCGGCCATTTTGAGCATCTGTTTTTTAGGCATGGAGGCCTGTCCAGGTGAATGCTGTACTTGCTTCTTTGTCTTTAATGTAGGTTTAGTCTTGGCTGTAGTTGCAATGGTAAGTTGAGTAGGCCTGAAAACACCCTCAGAAGCTGATGCCTGCAAAGCGGCTCCGGACCCATCTGAAGGGTTAATCTCCATTGGCCCAACACCTTGGGTATCCAGAGGCCTAGGCACCTCCACGTGGGAGTCGGTCAAGGCCTGTGGTTCTGAGGTAGCGGATGTCAGGGGCTGCAAAAGCGCCTCACTGAAAACCGGCGACTGGCCTAGAAGAGGCTTCATCGTCAGTTTTGGGCCTCGGATGCCGGTCCTTATCTTTGCGTTTTTTGTGCATTCCGGTCGTCGGTTGTTCCGATGGCATTGTATAATTAAACCTTTGGCCAAAGTAATGGCGAGCAAAATCAAACCGACGTTTAATAGTGCATTTGTTAAATCTAGCACAAAACCGACAAGTGACGTCGTGATCTGGGCCTAGGCATGGAATACAGTAAGAATGAAAATCCTTATGAGGTATTTGCTTCCCACAAGAAATACAATTATTAACTTTTACTGACATTGGTCTGAGGCAAGAAAAAGTTTCCCCAACGGGGTACTTAGCTTTATAGAAGACTTCGGTTCTGAAATCGAATTTGAAATCTCAGGAGTCGGCCGACCGGCACTTGCGAACTGCTTTTGCTTCAGGCACCGAGCGGCAAGAAAGACGGAAGAAAATGGCGTTGGCTGCTTCTTATATACCCCTGGCGTACTGACGTCAGGGAAGAGGCGACAGCAACTAACGCCGGACCAAGACTTTGGAACTCAGGCTGACTGCAGGCCCGCCTGACAGCAGGATAACCCGAGTGTAATGACTGCAGCAGTGAAACACAATGAACATCTGACAATTCAAAGCCTACTGGCAAGAGTTGCAGAGATATATACTTTCTCACCCCATCTGTCCAAAGCTCTGGAATCTCAGTCCAAAGGGGTGGGATTCTTAGCTGTAGTTGCTTTGATACCTTTAGGCCCCTGGGAAATGATCTCTGGATCAGCAGTGGGATTTTTGAAAAGGAATTTGAGAGAGTCAGGTACTCTGTAGTACCTGTCTGGTTTTCTAGGAGCAGGAGGCAAATTATCAGGAGTAAGACTCCATGCAGACATCATCAACAACTTCCTGGACTGGGGGTATTGCTAAAGGTCTAGGTTGTGGCAAATCTAGAAATTCTCTGAGTCTCTTTTTGGACTGAGGATAGTCTTGGCATTCCCAATAGAAATGCTCTCTTAAAGTATGTAAGTTTTCATCAAAAGAGAAGTCCTCTGGATAAGAGGCAGAGGGAATGGATTCCTCTGCATCTGAATCCTCATAAGCAGATAAGGGCATATCTTCATAATCAGATACCTCAGAGTCGTCGGACTCTTGGTCTGTTAAAGCTGCTGGGGACTGATCTCTTTTTCTCTTAGCAGGGGAATGCTGACTTCCCTAATCAGCATAAAAAGGTCCTTCTGCTATTGTAAGCATTTGATGTTGTGGCAAGGGAGCAGGTGCATGTGTGCTTTGGTCATCAGTTTTTTAGGTGCAGCGTGTACTCTTGGCCTTAGAAACTTGGTAGTTTTAGACAGAACTGAAGACACGAAAGAAGTCGTCGGTTTATGTCGAACATTGGTACTGCGAAGAACTTCCTCAGAAGCTGGTGCCTGCTCAGCAGCTCCGGATCCATCCAAGGTAGAGACATCCACAGGTTCCATAGTCAAAGAAGAGTCTCACGGCATACTGGACTTCGAACGGGTCTCGGTAGAGGCCTGTGAATCCACTGAAGTGGGCATCAGGGGATGCAAAAGCACCAGAATACTGGCAAACTGGCGACTAGCTTAACGGAAGCGTCGTTAGCAGCTTTGGACCTGTGTGGTCTGTCTCTGTCTTTACCCTTATGTTTTTCAGGAATATCGGTAGTCAGATGGCTTACCGAAGCCATTTCGGAATACGGAGATAGAGAACAAAAGTATTTAGTGACAATAAGGGCCCGATGACGAATGGTTCAGGCATTGAACAAGGCACATAACCAACAGCAAGGTATGTCGTGGTCTAGGCCTAAACCGGTAATGCAGTAAGAATGAAAATCTTGGTGTGGTATTTGCTTTCCACAGGCAAGACAATTGTTAACTTTTTCTGACATCAGTTAGAGCAAGAAAAAAAGATCCCCAACGGGGTACTTAGCTTTAGAAGACTTCAGGATGATTCAATTCATCAAAGAAAACTCAGGTAGCGGCTGACCGGCACTCGTGCAAACTGCTTCTTTCTCCTCAGCAAGAAAGACTGATGTAATGGCGTTGGCTGCCTGTTTTTATACCCGACGACCTGACGTCAGTCCTGGATCGACAGCATCCGACGCAGAAATAGCTAGTCGCTGGTATTCAGGCCGATTGTGGGCTACCTGCAGGTAGATAACCCAAGTGTGATGACTGCAACAGTGAAACATGAAGAACATCTGGTAATGAATGGCTCCTAGCTGGAAGGGAAGGAGACTCCTGGAATGTTTGTCTATTTTGATGTGGTAATACGCATCCCGGAGGTCTATCGAGCACATCCATACATCCTCCCTTAAAAAAGGGAGAATGGATGGAATAGTGACCATGTGGAACTTGGTTTGCACAACTGATTTGTTTAAGTGGCTGAGATCCAGGATGGGTCTCCAGTCCCCGGTCTTTTTTGGCACTAAAAAGAATCTTGAGTAAAACCCAGATCCGCATTGGTCTGGAGGGACTGGTTGTATGACTCTTTTTTGACACAGCTTTATCTCTGAAGCCGTTTCTTCCCTTCAATTGGGTGGAACATCGGGAAGGTTTTTTGTAGGTTTTAAACAGGAGGTTAGAGGGATGTTGTAGCCCCTGGAGATTATTCTCTGCACCCATCGATCGTTTGTAATAGAGCGCCAGGCAGTTTGGTGCAGAGAAAAATGAGCCCCGACTGCTTCCAGAGGAAAGCAATTGGGCAACGCTTCAGGAGCATTGATAAGACTGCCCAGAGAAGGAATCTCTGGAGTCTAGGTTTCGGGGACCCCCTCTGACCCTAAAGGGGCATCTTCCACCATTGTAACCTCCTCTGCCCCTGGGGGAATCCTTGCCACGTACATCACGGAAAGGACCCGGAGATTTCTTGTGCCAGATTTTCCCACTCCTCTAGTTCCTGGAAAAGGAATGCTGAGGCTTGGAAAAATGTAGGCCAATGGCAGACGGAGTCTTTCCGTCTTGCTCACTCCTGGCTAGTGTGTCCTTCACTTTAGAACCAAATGAAGATGGTTCAATAGGGGCGTTCAAAAAGGAGGACTTGAAGGAGTCTGCGAGGTCGCAGATGCGCATCCAGGCATGATGCCTCATGACTATGCCTGCACCCGTAGCTCTGGCCACCCCCTTCGGTTGCGTGGGAGAGCAACCTCATGAACGAATTGGAAATGGATTCAAGGGTGGCAAGTTGAGAGGCAACCTTGTCCCGTGCCTCGTCAGATACTTGACCTGCTAGGGATCCAGGCAGCTTGTTAATCAGATCTCTTTGGAGCCTCGTGACGTATAAGTAGTTCAGGGACCTGACAGCAAAGGTCGATGAAGCAAAGACTCGCTTCACCAACCTGTCCACAGCCCGAGACTCCCTGTTGGGTGGGTGGACAGTAGGACTTTCTTCCGCTAGATCCTTTTTAGTGGCCCCGCCACCACCATAGCATCACCTGGCAAACCTTTAGACTAGTGTAGATGCTCTTCCGGGGGAGAAAGAATCTTATCAGGTCTCCGGGGAATGGCCTCAATAAAGTCAGGGTTCTGCCAAGCACTCTACACGACGAGCTGGATTAACTGGTTGGCAGGTGGAGTCACCCAAGTGGTAGAAGGCCAGGAGTGAAAAGCCTGCAGGAACATGGATTCCTCTGAGAAGGGGTTGGAGGGCTTCTAGCTACCCCTTTGTTTTAAAATCTCCAGGATGTCTCTGAAGGAGACATCATCTGGGGGTGACCATGGGGACCCCTTCCCCATCACTGTAGTCCGTGTCTTCTGCCAAAGACTCGTCAGGAGCGTCTATGTGCTTCCTCTTGCACGCCTTCTTCTGAGGAGGTTCCTCAGTGGGAATATCTGAGGAAAACTCGGAAGGGTGGGTACCCCGAAATGGGGTTTCCTGAGGCTTCTCCTCCTGGTGTCCTGGGGAGGTGGCTCATGGTAGCTTTAAGCTCAGAGAGAGCAGGATGAAGTTCTGACATCAGAGGGATGCTTCCCGAAGCAAGCACCTTCTCCATCACCCGGAAAGCAGGCCTGCCCAAAGAGGAGTGGGAGCCCGGAACCGAGAAGGACAGCCCAGAAACCAGGGGGGTCACCCCGCTCCGCCAGACCCAGTCCCTGGGATGGAGCCTCAAGCAGGATTGGGGCAGGTGTTATCCCCAGATCAGAGGATGGAACAGATAAAACACTCAGAAAGTACAGTTTTGTACCTACCATAAATGTAGATGTCCGAGAGGTATGCATCTGCAGTCCTTACAAATGGGTTGTCCTGGCCTCAGGCAGCCCTTCGGTCGGCCGGATTCCAAAGTCTGGGTCTGGCCTCGGCTGATGTCGCACTTCACCCGACGTCATAGCTGCAGTTCAGCGGGTATAAAGGCATCAGCCGACGCCATTTTCCTCAGTGTTTCTTGCCCCAGATGCCAGGTGCCCTCTAGGAAGGCTAAATTTGGATAAATGCAAATGTTTCCAAACAATAGAGAGCAAAAATAGAAATAAACATGTATATACATATATACAAACAAATACACCATAATAGATTCCCCCAGCTAGCTACAAGATGGGCAAATACCCTAGGAGTACCACAGAGGGGAAGGAGGGTGGGTAATCCTGACTGCAGATGCATACCTCTCGGACATCTACATTTATGGTAGGTACAAAACTGTACTATGTCCTTCAAGGATGTATCTGCAGTTCTTACAAATGGGTAGAATACCACAGCCAAACTGGGGGAGGAGGCACTAAGGGGGTAGTAAGAGATTATGGTGTAGTTAAGATCCCTTGCAAAACAGCAGTGGCAAAACCTGCTCGGGATCTAGAGTACAAAGGTAGATTATAATGCTTGGCAAATGTATGCACGGAGCTCCAAGTAGCAGCCTCTAAAATGTCTTTGGTAGCCACTCCTCGTAAGAAAGCTGTAGTAGTGGCTGTAGCCCTTGTGGAATGAGGTCTGATGTTTTCCGGAGTTGTCTTTCCATGAAAAGAGTAACAAAATCTAATGCAATTTCCTATCCATTTTGAAATTGTTTGTTTTGAAATTGCTTTTCCTTCCACTCCTGTTGCATATGCTACCAAAAGCTGGTCAGTTTTCCTATTGTTCTTGGTTCTGTCCAGGTAGTAGCGCAATTGCCTGTGTACATCCAAGGTATGCAGTAATCTTTCTCCCCTGTTCTGCGGGTTGGGGAAGAATGTTGGTAGGTGTATTGCTTGGTTTAATGATACCCTGGAAACCACCTTTGGCATAAAAGTAGGATTAGTTTTCATGGACACTCTATCCTGATGGAAAATAAGGAAGGGCTGTACTGCCATTAATGCCTGTAACTCCGAAACCCTTCTAGCTGAAGTGATTGCAAGCAGGAATGCAGTTTTCCAAGATAAGTACTGTAATTCTGCTGTTGCTGCTGGTTCAAAAGGGGGAAGTGTCAACTTTTCTAATATAAAGTTCATGTCCCATGTAGGCAATGGTGGTTTCCTTGGTGGCTTTACATTTTTAATTCCTCTGAGAAACTGCCTGAGCAGAGGTTGAGAAAAGACTGGAGGGTCCGTGTTGTATTCTGCTGAAATAGCTGATGCATGAATCTTAATGGAGGAGTAAGACAGACCATTGTGAAAAAGCTCTGCTAAGTATTCCAGGATGTTAACTATGTTTGCCAAAGATGCATCCACTCCTTTTGTTGCACTCCAAATGAGGTATCTCTTCCATTTTGCTGAATAAGTTTTCCTTGTTGAGGGTCTGTGAGCCTCCAAGATAATGTCTTTAACCCTTTGAGATAAATATGGGTTATTTTGTCTTATGAAATGTTCCAAGCAGCTAGCTGCAGCATTTTCAAGTTTGGATGCAGGATTTTGAAGTTGTTCTGTGTTAGTAGAAGAGGTAGCAGGGGTAGAGGCCATGCCTGTTCCCGAGACATGCTCCTCAGTAGCGGGTACCAATGTTGCCTCGGCCAGTCTGGAGCTATAAAGATGATCCTCGGGTGATCTTCTTTGATCTTCAGTAGTACTTTGTGCATCAAAGGAAGAGATGGGAATGCATAGGCTGTCAGGTTTTCCCAACTGAAGGATAGGGAGTCCACTTTCCAAGCAAGTGGGTGGTATGTTCTTGTGCAGAATTTATTCAATTGGTGGTTGTGTGGGGATGCGAACAGGTCTATTTCTGGCAGTCCCCATTTCTTTGTGATGGTTTTGAAGATGTCTGGATGCAGCATCCATTCGTGGGCATCCGTGGTGGTTCTGCTTAAGATGTCTGCTAGTATATTTTCTTTTCCTGGCACAAATATGGCCTGGAGCTGAATGTTGAGGCTCAGGGCCACCTTCCAGAGGTCCATTGCCATCCGGCATAGAGGGTATGAATGTGTGCCTCCCTGTTTGTTGATGTACCACATAACTGTGGTGTTGTCCGTCCTTATGAGCAAATGACCCTGTTGAAGAAACGGTCTGAATGTCTGAATTGCCTGTTTTACTGCCAGCATCTCCTTTTGATTTATGTGCAGGTTCATCTGGTCTTGAGTCCATAAGCCTTGTATGCACTTGTCCATCATGTGAGCCCCCCAACCGAGGTCTGAGGCGTCCGTGGTGATAGTCTGGCTTGGGTGAGGCCTGTGGAAGGGCAGTCCTTTATTTAATTGACAGGCCTGGGCCCACCACAGGAATTCTTGCTTCAGGCATGGAATTATTGGAATTTGGGTTTCTAAGCTGTGCTTGTGCTGAGACCATAAATTCCTCAGGTACCATTGCAACTTCCTCATATGTAGTCTGGCATGTGGAATCAATATTATGCAGGATGCCATGTAACCTAGGGCTTGCAGGATTTTTCTTGCTGTAAGGTGGTCCTGCGCTGTTAATGCCATGAAATAGAGTGGTAGCTGCTTCTGTTTTTCTGCTGTGAGGAATGCCATCTGGTTTGATGTGTCCAGTTCCGCACCCAAGAAGGTTATCCTTTGGGATGGTATCAGCCTTGACTTTCTTAAATTGACTGTGTATCCCAAGGCTTGCAGCAAGTAAATAACCTTTTTTAAATCTTTTGTTAATTTGTCCTTGTTGTCCGCTTGTAACAGGCAGTCATCCAGGTATGGATAAATTTGAATTCCCTGAAGCCTGCAATGAGCAATTACTGATGCCAGGCATTTCGTGAATACTCTGGGCGCAGTAGATACGCCAAAAGGCAATGCTGAGAATTGATAATGCTCTGATCCTGCAAGAAATCTGAGGTATCTTCTGCAATTTGGTCGTATGGGGACGTGCAGGTATGCCTCCTTGAGATCCAGAGTCACCAGCCAAGACTCCTTGCCCAGCATGGGAAGAAGTTGCTGTAGGGTCAGCATCTTGAATTTTGGAACAATGAGATATGTGTTTAGTGCGGACAGGTCGAGGATAGGTCTCCATTGTTTTTCCTTTCTTGGAACCAGGAAAAGTCTTGAATAAAATCCTTGTCCTTGTTCCATAGCCGGTACCTTTTCTATAGCTCTCATCCTTAGTAAATGATCTATTTGCTGTAGAGCATTTATTCTTTGGTTTGGAGGTAGGTTTGGCATTCCTCTCTTCCTTGGAAGAGTATGGAAGTGAAACCTGTAGCCTTTGTCTATTGTCTGTAAAATCCAATTGTCTCCTGTAATGTAATGCCAATTTACTGAAAATAAGGCTAGCTTTCCACCTAAGGGTGCTTCCAGTTGTTCCCTGGTAGGCGGTTTCAGAGCCAAGTCACTGTGATTGTCCTGTGGAAGTGGTAGTGGCTGGATCTGTGGCCGTACTTCTCTGGCTGTTAGGCTGCCACTGACGCCCCCTGTAGGCACCTCTGGGTCGACCTCTGCCTCTTGGGCGTCTATTTCTGTTTCGCTGTGTTCTGGTGGTGTCTGGAAAGGACCAATTCTTGGAAGGCCAGTTCCTACTAAACCTCGGAGGCTGGACCTGTAAGAAATCCTTGACTGACTGGACAGATTTAGCTTTTTCTTCCACCTTCTTTAACACTTGCTGTGCAGGGGAACCAAACAAACTGTGTTTTTCCATGGGAGCATCCAGAAGCTTGGACTTTACATGGTCTGGTAAGGATTGCTCTTTTAACCATGCATTCCTTCTGATCACTGTACCAGTCATAGCTGATCTAAAGGAAGCCTCCAGTGCATCATAGCTGCATTTTAAGGAATGATTACTGACCTGCTGAGTGTTATGCACCAAATCCTGAAGGGACTTACGGTCTAAAGGCTCAGTGGAGGACAGTTTTTTAGTCAGTTGATCTAACAGAAATTCCTGATACTGAATCATGTGGAATTGACAGTTTAAGGCCCTAGCCGATAGAGTAGCAGAAGTATAAACTTTTTTACCCCATCTCTCTAATGCCCTTGATTCTCTTTCAGAGGGGAGGGGGTTCTTGGAAGATGCAGCTGCTACAGCTTTTGGGCCCTGTGAAATAGTCTCAGGATCTGCAATAGGAGCCTTATACAAAAGATAATGTGTGTCTGGAACCCTGTAGTATCTGTCGGGCTTAGCAGGGGCCGGAGGAAGGGAGTCAGGGGCAGTACAAGCATCATTAAAAGCATCATCCACAACTGTAAGTACAGGAGGAATAGCTAAAGGCCTATGTTGTGGTAAATGTAAAAAGGTCCTAAGCCTTTTTCTAGAGTCTGAAAAATCCTGGCCCTGCCATTGAAATTGTTCCCTCATAGCATGCAAGGTTTCCTCAAAAGAAAATTCCTCAGGAGGAGAGGCAGAAGGTATGGAATCCTCTGCATCAGAGTCCTCATATGGAGAATAAGGGCCTTCTGGAGGATCAGTATTTTCGTAATCAGAGGAGTAATCTGAAGAAACTGGCTCAGGGGGCTCTGCTCTAGGCCTCTTCTCTGGAGGAGGGTGAGAGGCCCTGTCAGGGTGGGATTGGGCTCCCCTGATCAAAGAAATGAGATCCTCTGCTAGACTAAGCATTTGAGTACTGGAGCTAGGCCTGTGAGAGGGGGCTTTAGCAGGCACGGCCTTTGAAGATTTAGCTGCTTTAGCCCTGGCAAAAGCCTTAATTGACATGGAAGCAGGGGGCCTAGCAGCTCCACGTGCAGGAGTAGATATATCTAAGGGTATAGTATCTGATAAATCCTGTGGAACTGTAAGAGCAGGAATTTCCGTAGCAGATTCAGCCATGCTGGATGAGGCCTCGGTAGTAGGAGGCATGCTTTCGGCCGAAGGAAGAACCGCGGACTCGGTTTCAGCCGAAACAGAGACACTCGCGGTTGGCTTAACCGCGGTTTCGGCCGAAACCGTGGACCGCGAGTGTCGGTCCTTTTCCTTATGTTTTTTAGCTAAATGTGAAGTCGGAGTCTCCGATGGCATGATAAAAGCAAAAGCGGAGCCGAAAAACTCCTCTGCAAACTCCGACCGACGTCTAAGAGTCCGTCGGTTGAAGGAAGCACAGGCTAAAGCTGCTACGTCGTGGTCTGGGCCTAAACAAGGTAGGCAGTAAGAGTGGAAATCTTTATGAGGTATTTGTTTCCCACAAGTTAAACAGTTATTCACTTTTTCTGACATCGGCTGAGGCAAGAAAGTGTCCCCAATGGGGTACTTAGCTTTTTAGAAGTCTTTGGTAGTAGTAATCTCTGGTTCTGACCGACCGGCACTTGCGAACAGCTTCTGCTTCGGGCGCCACGCGGCAAGAAAGACTGAGGAAAATGGCGTCGGCTGATGCCTTTATACCCGCTGAACTGCAGCTATGACATCGGGTGAAGTGCGACATCAGCCGAGGCCAGACCCAGACTTTGGAATCCGGCCGACCGAAGGGCTGCCTGAGGCCAGGACAACCCATTTGTAAGGACTGCAGATGCATCCTTGAAGGACATCAGTGCCCTGATCCAAGGACTCCACCCCCCCCCCCCAACCATGAGTCTGAGGAAGGGACGGTTCCGTCAGAACTGAGAACCAAAGGGATGGCCTCGAAGTCTCAGTGACAGTCACTGTCGGCACCGAGGAATGGGGTTCCACAAAAGACGTCGGAGCAATGGGCTTTGGAGCCTACGGGTCCGAAGGAGGAGAATACGTCAGAGTCCTAGGAGACATAGACCCAAGTCCCAGAGGGGATGAGTCTTTCGAACATTTGGTATCCCTCTGGCCATTAACAGCTGATCCAACAGGCGGATCACATCAAGTTTGGATAGACTCCTGGTGGACCTTGTGGATACTCCTGAAGGGGAGTCGGGTCGATCCAAAAAAGGGGTATACATGTGACCCAGAAATGGATTCAAAGGGGGGGGGGGTATCAGGTTTGTGGTGTCTGAGCTAATGGCACTGTAGTCTCTAATTTGGAGACAGGAAGCAAAGGAATCAATGTTGCAGTAAAAGGGCTCTGTGCCGATGGGGCACTCGGAGTTGATGCCATCGGTTCCAAAGAAGTGGCAGAGGTCGTCACTGCTTTCAATGTAGTGGAAGGCAAGGTTGATGCCATAGCTGGAGGATTCGCTTTTGAAGCTGGTGCCGACATCGAAAATCTAGTAGCATCCAAGACGACTAGAGTCATAATAGCATTCAGAGCAGAGCTCGGAACAGCAGTAGTCGGAGCCGAAGTAGCAAGTCTATGCTCCAAGGAAGTTTTGCAGGCCTTATGTTTAGATGTCTTACCTCTATCACCAGCCGGTGAAGAGGGATCAGAATGGGGACGTTTCTTGTCCTTCATTGGAGCGGTTGAGACCTCCGACACAGAAAGGGCCTCTGATAAAGGAGAATCAAGAAGGCCTTTCAAAATCAATTTGTTCTTGCATTCATTCAGTGTCCACTGGCAAACTGACAGATTTGACAGGGGGGTTGAACAGAGAGGTGAGGAACCCTCCAGACAATAAACGCAGTCATCATGAGAGTCGTTATTAGGGAGTTTACCATTGCAAGAGATGCAATGCTTAAACCCCGAAGATCCTTTTTTCTCAGGCATGTCCACAAACACACTAGCAGCAAGTTTACTAGAGTCAGGAAAGACAGAGGAAGGAAGATACCAGCAATGGTATCAAGAGATACCACAAGGGTAAGGAAAAAACATACCAGCGATGGTAAGAAGAACTACCCAATGGGTAGAGCTAGGTATGAGAAAGTTACAAATAACTCTAAATGAATAAAGTAGAAAGGAGAAAGTTTTAGAAAGTGACTAGGTAAGAAATATGTATCAAAAATATATAAAAAAAAATACCACTTAGCTTGAGAGCTCGGTGAAACGTGGCTATACGGCTATGCAGCAAATGAGATCTGAGGTAACAGGGAGAAGGGCATTGTGGATAGCAGCTTAGCTCGAGAGTTTTTTGGTGCACGTGAGCTTGGTATTAGGCCGACATGGTTCCGAGGGGCTTGTAACCGACCCATCAGTAATGAATGGAAAAAAGATTAACAACATCAGATTTATATTTAACACCCAGTTGTTGTTTGCCTTATGTGTCCAAACGCCTGGGTTTAATGACAGTCGTCTGCCTCCGACTGCCTCCACAGTAGGAGAGTCGGGCAGCTATTCATGAGAGCTGATAGGGCCCGTCCTAGAAGGGTACTCTAAAGCCCTGATTTTGTGGACCCCCTCTCCCTCTGGGATAGCATAGACAATTAAATCCTCCCCTTTGCCTCTAGAAGAGGATTCATCCTGTGAATCTGGAAAAGACCCTTGAGACTTAAGGAACAACATCTTCTCACTCAGCTGGTTCCTAGAGAAGGTCCATTGGGGAGACGAAAACTTGATTCCTACGGCACTTAAGGTCATATCTTCCTGCTCGCTGTGGTTAAGAGTTTCCTTAACTGTTGGTCCAAATAAGGAGGAACCGTCAAAGGTGGCATTAATGAATGATGCCTTAAAGGGGTATGCAAACCCACAACGCCTCATCTGGGCATGTCTCCTAAGGGCTATGCCTGAACTGGCTGCTCAAGAGGTTCCTTCCGCAGCATGGGAAAATTAACCTCTCCTGCATGGGTCGGAGTAAGCAAGATTCTCAGTTGAATCCAGGCTTTGAGGAAACTCTGCATCATCCTGTCCATGTCTGTGTGGGACAGCTATGTGGATCTTGAGGAGGCAGAAGAGTGTGTGGACCTGACTGGAGACAGACTGGTCTACACGATCAAGAAAGGGAGGGGGGATTTGCTCCGATGTGGAGTATGACTCCAAGATATCTGAACAGGGTGTTTCAGACCCAAGGAAACTTGATCTGGAGACAAGGAGCTTAGGATCCACACTACTTCCATCAGATCCGAAAGGCTGCTTGGACCCAAGGGCTGAGGATCCGACAGCAAGGAGGTCTCGACTGGTGTCGACTCAACAGGATGTGAAGAGCTTCTCAGATCTGAAGAGATGTGAGAGCAAGAGGGATTCAATGTAGATGGATCTGACAACTTTTGGCGCTTCTCTGGCAGTGAAGTCGTGGACCCCGAGGTAGCGGGGGAGGGCACGTTTCTTTGAGATGGGTGTCTGAGCTCCAGAGGTCAGTAAGAGGCCTCTTACAATTAATTTATGTCCATCAGTGAGGGCTCGGGGATTGAAGGCTGTGCAGATATCACACTGGACCTCCAAGTGCTCCAATACAATAAACGCGCACCTCTTGCGGGCTTCCACAAGACGTGCCTCTTTTGAAACTAGTAGGTTTGTTTGACATGCTGAAATTAACAGACGCAAACACGCATGCATACACACACACACACACACACACACACACACACACACACACACACACACACACACACACACACACACACACTAATACTAACACTAACTTTAACGCTAAAGAAAAGATATCAATCAGGAAAGATTTTTTTTTTAAAGAAGGAAAGAAAAAAGAAAAGGATAATGGGGAAACTGTTGGAGAGAAAAACAGATGGCAGGAAACTACCCTAGTGATACACAAAGAAATTAGCTAAAAAGGGAGAGAAGGAATAAGAAAGTAAATTTAACAAAATATTTAAGTAGAGAGACTAAAACAAAACAAACTACAGGAGAAAAAGAGCAAAAACACTTATCTGAGTCAGAGGCTGCAAAATCTCGTCTGTGCTGGAAGGCGGCAAACAACATCAGAGGGGTTAGAGAAGAAATGTGGCATTATGGAAGAGGGAGGAGTTTAAGGCTTGGATGGTAGAGCTGGAAGAAATGGCCGAGTCGGATCCAAGGTCAGATATGAGGAAGCAGTGGTGATGCATAATGAAATGGACAGCATCAGATTAAACTGATAATGGAACTCAAATACTATCTACCAAGTACTCAGATACATCTTAATAAGAATCCCTGAAAAGTAATGCCTTTCTTAAAAAAACAGTACATGAACTTTTTAATTCCGGTTACTGTTGTGAAGTGCTGATGACAGATAAAACATTCCCAAAGAAAATGAAATAATTATACATCTAGTTACCTGTCATCTGGAATTTTCTCAGCCAACCCAAAGTCTCCTACTACTGCAGTGAGCCCATTCTCATCACGTTTTATTAAACAGTTCTGTAAAAAAAAATTAAAAAAAAAAATAAAATACAAAAAACAATTTTATGTAGAAAGCATATAATAAAGTCTCCATAAATATCCAGTACTACTTCCTGGAATTTGAATGATCCTAAAATCTAAACTGTTTTGTTAGGCAAAAATGGAATACGTACACTAACAGTCCTAAACAAAACTATTTACTAGTGCTATTATGTAGGAACATTAAACTTTACAAAAAATGCATTACTGTCTAAATATTTCTTATTTTCTCATTTAATAGGACAAAATGACTGCACAAATTTTTCTTTTCAGGGATGTTCACAGGCCAGTGACCTGGATGAGTGGCTTAGTCACAGTCATAATGTATGCAGTATTCATGTATGCATCACCTTCCTTTTCAATATCATATTAAAGGGTTCAGTGGCCATATCTGACAAAAGCCAAACAATCTTTTTTTTCAGCTTGACAGCAATATAGTTAAGACATCAAATATGCAAAGTAGGTTAAAGTGGTTCAAGATGTTTGGTACAGTTCAGCAGAAGCGCCCATACGCCTACTCACTGACAAATAACAGCACTAACAGCACAGCTTTCAATTACACCAGAAACACATTACAGACAAAGCACTGCAAAGATCAAAGAGTACAGCAGCAAATGCAGTACAGGTAACAGAGAGTTTCAAAAGGTATTTCCAAAGCAAACTACAAATGGAAGTCTGTGTAGTAATAAAGTAAACAAAGTCGTAAGCAGGATAAGGAACTGGAAGGAAACGGTAAAGAAATGCAGAGGGGCACACTACAGATGTTGTGCCAACAGGATGCTACTACAATGACAAGGGAGAGCAGAATGCTGGGAAAGGTAAAAATATGGAGCAGCATTAACGTGGACACAGATACTAATATAATGTAGAAAATATGAGTAAGGAAAAACTAAAGGCAGGCAGCACAGACTGAGAGCAATGGGTAAAGGAGGATGTAAGAGAGACAAGTGAGTTGAAGATTCACAGGCAGTGACAGCTGTGTTTAGATGAAAGGGTGGGATTTTACTTAATTCAGCAGACACATTGCTACGAACTTCATTTAGTAGCACATGTGGGTATCAACAATCTCTCCCATGACAAGGGCCTTTGCCTCTGTCACTCCTTACTGAATATGACAGTGGTGATGACATTCTCGTGCCACAGCTAAAAATCTAACAGCCCCCTGGATATGCATGGCAGAAGGAGTAACCCTTTTCTGAGACCTAGAAGTCCAGAATTCAAACAGTATCTCAGAAGTTGGAGGAGTCAAGCAGTGGAAGATGGTAGTGAGTGGCACACAGCTTGTCCATTCAGGAGGAAGTGTGCAATGTTCCCCAGCTAGCTGACCCTGATGCACTAGTGAAGGAAGGCCTGTATGAGTAGAGTGCCAAATTTGTGGAGAACATGGACTGCGGCTATCTAAGCCTTTGACTGTAATCCTTATCTGTGTTTATGAAAAGCTCACACACAAGGATAGAGTGGCACAATAATCCCTACAGTGATGCATGTGCTCATGTCACCAACAAGGTATGGGTTTAGGGCCTAAAGAAACATCCTCAGTTTTAGGGCTGTCAGTGAGAGTACAAACTCTCATGATTGCCCATATGATTACCATGTGGGGAAACATATCCCTAGCATGAAGGAATAAATGGACAAGAGTCCATTCTGGGGAAGTTTGATAGTCCAGCAGATACAGGAGGCAGGCAAAGATGTACAAAAAAAAATCACCTAAAATGTGTCCCAGCAGACTTCAGCAGTACAACAGAAAAGTAATAGAGGGTTAACCAAGGCACATACAAGACTTAAGCCATGTCAGATTTGAAACCATACTTAGATTTCTTCAGAACACATGACTGCCCTTAGGCATACAATATATAAAAGGTGTCATCAACACCTAATTAAATAATTAATCCATTTACAAACATTTAAAGTGCTAGTGCAAATGCTCATAATATTCTCTAATGCCCTTTAAAACAAACATTTATAAGTCAGGTTGAAAAGGCTACCACATAAAGTACCATCATCTTAATTTACATATCGTATGCCTAAGGGCAGTCATGTGTTCTGAAGAAATCTAAGTATGGTTAGATGAAAGCGCTCAACAACGTGTAATAAAGAGAAGTTATATTTTTTTACTTTTATATTGATTTGCAGCATCTTGATTCCATCTCCAGGGGAATTGCTTTTTGGTTTCTCTTAAACATTCTTAAACATTCTTCCCTTCCATGTGAAGTAGAGTTCATCCCTGCACTTACTGATGTGAAACTTTGACTCAGTGAATGGGGAACAGTAAATATATCCCTGGCCCGGCACTTATATCTGTTAGAGAAAGGAAGCTTGTAAATACTCAGCCACCTTTGTCTCGGTATGCAGACCCTTACAAAAGCTTTGGGATCCAATACTTATCAAATTTCAATTGGGAAGTACGGCTAGGCTTAAAAAGGTCCCTTGGGTCGACAGCCTAGTATTCCACTACGTTACTATCAAATGGACTATTCTGTTTAGTTGGTACATTATGATTTCATCTGCCTGGTTAAGAAAAAAGAACATAAGAACTCTCTCTATTGACAGAAATTAACAATCCATTTGCCTTCCACTTGTAAGTGATCTAGTTACTTCACAGTAGGCTGTCTTAGGTTATATGCTTGGAAATCTGCCTCTTATGCTGTCTGTGTAGGAACGCTAGTTCATATCGGTGAATAAATGCTGCTGGTATACTTAAGAAACATTCAACTTTTTTTTTCTTACAATGGCAAGCAAGACCACACTTACAGTGTACATTATAATCCTAGAAATAAAAAAGAAAAACTGTAGGAAGAATTAATCCAGATATAGTAAAGTGGCACTTGATTTTTTCCAGATGTATTCACTATTGCTTCACAATTCTCTCTATGAAGTATAGAAATAGCCTGTCTGGAAACAGTAGAGTCTTACAGCGACATGTGATTCAGATTGGAAACCCTGAATCAGGTGCACTTTGGTAGTCTCCTGAAATGTAATATTAAGCAAAATTGCCTTTAGGTTTAACAATAGCATTAAACATAATAAAAAGCAGCAGACAAGTACAAAAGAAAGTTTCAACCTCACGATGTTCATTTTCATCCACATGTGATGTAAATGACTGACATTTTTAAAACGTCTGAAAACAGGGTATGCTTTGCAAGGAAAAATCTTCACTGATGAGGTAAAGATTCTATCGTGGCCCTCAGAGTTGCATACAGCACAAAAAAGATTCTTTAAAAAAAGAGAGACAGAACAGTAGTTTGAACTATAGGCACAGCAGTATCAAAAGCTAAAAAAAAAATCAATGTTTGTATCAGCATGTAAATGGTTATAAGTCATTAAGCACTGACCCACAGTTAATGAGAAGTCTACACTGGTTATAATTATTTCAGAAGCTTCTGTAGTAAGATGACTGGAGTGTAACAATTCACATTAAGTTAGACAAACTATAATGTACACTGATCAACTGGATAATGTTCTCCTAGTGTGAAAAACTACAGTTGAGAAAACAGAAGCCAAGGAGACTTGCCTAACTGGATACAATTCAGTTACTGGCTAGTAAATATACTGCCTGGATGCCAACAAAGAAGAAATTTAGTGACAGTATCAGAAAATCAACCAGACGAGAAGAGAAAGCTCTAGCTGGGAAGACTTGCAGTTTGTAGCTATTCATCAAAATGCAGTTCAAGTTTCACCTTTGGTAGGGGAGACAGTTTCCAGTAATTTAGAGGAAAAAAAAATAAATGAAACGCAGTCAGAGGTGTTTAAAATAAGTGCAGCACTGAAGAAATACATACAGTCAAATAACAAAAGGCTATAAAAATAGAAGAAACTTTAACTAGCTATTCAAATAAGCTGATAAAACTGCAAAAACCACAGGCTGAAATGAAAAGGCTGGTTGAGCATGAGGTATCTTCATGAAGACTGCTGTTCCAACTTCCAAGATGACTGTACACTGGTTAACAGCAGCTTAATTCTAGCTGTCCCAGTGTGAAAACAAATTCAGAAAAAAGAGCCAGTGATCTGTCTTTTCAGTAAATTTCAGTTACTGGCTAGTGAGTGCACTGTCTGCATACCAGCAAAGACGAAATTTAGAGAACCTGAAAAAAATCAACTGCAAAAGGTGAGGAGAAAACTGGCTGGGAAGAATCTTGCAGCTGTTCAGCAAAAAACACCTCAAGCTCCAGCTTTGGTGCAAAACATGACTTACAGTAGTCTAAAGGGAAAAAATAAGTCAAACGTGCTCAAAGCTGATTAAAATAAAGAATACAATGAAGGAGTACAACAAATCAAATAAGAAAAGGCTGGAAAAATGGCAGAAGCTTTAAACAGATATTCAGATGAGCTGATAAAACTGCAAAAATCAGAGGTCAAGAGGAAGAAAAGGCTGGCAGAGCATGAGACTGCTCAAAAATATAGGTTTCAAAAATGGTAGAATTAGAGGACAGAGCATGTAGGGAAAACCGGAGATTGTCTGCTATACTGCACAAACTGTAAGGAACAGACTACTATATTAATTTTATAAAAAAAACAAATAAGCAAATGGTCTGGTATTCCACAGCAGTTGTTGTTACATGAAAGGGCACATTGTGAATATGGTCCTAACCTGGCCATGAGAAATCAGCAAAGATCTCTAAGTAAAGATGAAATCTGCCAGCAGAAAGTTGATTTTGAGAAAACTATGTTAGAAGAACAAAGTACTAAAAGTTAGAAGAGTGTTTGTGGAATATGATTAATCACTATACACCAGGTAGAAGAGGAGTCAATTTATTCCAGTAATCAGGGAATGTCGTGAGGCAGGTGTGGCATTCAAGCTGCTGTATCCACCCATCTTCAGAATATTTTTTTTTTTTTTTTTGGAGGGTCAAAGTCATTTTTTGATGCAGGACAAGCTAAGGAAGAAATACAAAAGTCTGTCCAGCAAAAAAGTGAGCTATCAAACAGAAGAGGACTCTGCTTTTTATTCTTCCGAGAGACTTTGCCAGTGAAATCTTTTCCAATGTTCCAAGGGACAATGATGGAGAGACATAGAAAAGCACAAGAGCTAACTAAAAAATGAGGTGTACATTGAAAATGAACCAGAGACTGGAGCTAGAGATGAAGATCAAAAGGAAAAAAACTAGCAACTCGAAAATTAATTAATAAATGGGGAATTACAGAGCATTCATCATATTTGTGAAATATGGCTGTACAAGAAAACCAGCAAATATTGGACTTTTTTTTTACTTTATTAAACTTGTAGGAGACTCCAATGCATATGCCCTACTTTGTGTCATTAATTTTTGGAAGAACATTAAGGAGAGGGGAGGTGGAAAAGAAAAATTTTAACTATAAATAAAACAAATTTAGTTCTTAACAGTATTTTTATAAATTACAGCATATACTACATGTCATATAGTACATTTTCAGTTATTTTTGTGTGTTACAGGGATACTAAAGTAAACGTGCACTTTTTTTGTCCTTCTTTCTTCTTGGTTAGTTTTAAGAAAGTTAGGCATTGCATTGTAAAAAGAGACAATAGCATGTTTAAGATAATAGGCTGTAATCTTCAGTGGCTGAGGTAAGAGTTGGGTTGTAAAAGTATGCAAATCATAATACAAGTAAAACTGATATGCTTTTTCTTACTTTTAGATAAGGGAATGACTGCTTTAGAGCTCTTGGCTTGATCTAACACCAATTATTAAGTGGAAGCAAGTAAACAAGACAACACAATGTAATTAAAAATTTTCCTTTTCCAAATAAATGTTCACAGTGCAACATGAGAAGCTTGGAGCTGAAAGCAAGAGAGTATCTGGTTCGCATGGTTCTATACAGACAAGCTAAGATGGCAATAAAAAAAAAATTTCCCGATGGCTAAAAGATAATGTTTTTTGAAAGCATTCAAATTGTTGTCTATTTGGGAGAGAAATAAAGACGATACAACAACAGACAGCACATACTAAGTAGAAGCACAGGCTCCACCATGCATCTTAGCATTAAGGAGGGCTAAACCTCATTACTGGAAGATGTACAAAAGTTGTGTGTGCTTGACTTACGTTAACAGGTTATGACAGTGTTTTTTTTTTTTTTTTTTTTTTTTGAGGGTTTTCATTAAAACAAAAAAGTCTTGTAAGATGTGACACAGGTTCAAACTAGTATGACAAAAAAAAACTGTTTAAAGGACCAACCAACTAAACATTAGTGTATGCAAGTAATACAAAGTCTGAAATGACAGTAAAAAACGGTGCTATACATAAAAGGTGGGAATAACAACTCCTTATCATAATGGCAACACTTTCCATATCTCTGAACATGAATGTTCTCACATGAATATACAAAAAAAAAAAAAAAAAAAAAAAAAAAAAAAGAGTAGTGAACTATACTAAAAAATGCAGAGTGCAAACAGCTACCCTCCGGGAGACAGGTATGGAAAAAATCCACATGTAAATTTAAAAAAGAAAGGGTTTCAGGATGGTTTTTCAGCAGAATATCTGGGGCAAAGGAAAAGGGGAGTACTTATATTAATTTCTAGAGGAGTTGCAATAGTGAGAGAAGAAAAATATAATAATGGTAGACTTATAGCAGTAAGAGTCTACTGGCAAGCAAGGAAGATTATGCTGGCATATATTTGTAAGTCTACCTAAAACTGCAACAATGGAGCTTAAGAAAATTCTAAGATAAATCATCAGTGTTCAGCAGGGAATACTGCTTACAGGTGGGGACTGGAACTTGATTTGCAACACTGACATGTATCTGAGTGGCCTACAAGGGAAAATATTATAAAACATAGTAGATTTCTAAAGTAATTTATGAAAATGTTTGGTACAGAAGATGTGAATTCAATAATAGGAGCTCAGAGAATTTAGACATTCCCCAAGGTACAAAAAATGGGCTAGGCTAGACAGAAATTATATTTCACACAGACGTGCAATTTTGTTTTAAGTTCTGATACACCTCCAATAACAATTTCAGATCATGTTCCAATGTTTGTGTCTTTCGGCTTTTCCCGGTTAGGGGTCGCCACAGCGGAACTCCGGTCCGCTAACGACTGGTAGTGGATTTTTATGTACCGAATTACCAGCCCTGACGCACAACCTTCAATAAAGGCACACCCCATTCACGTATGCCTCCACACGGAAGACGCTCTAGCTGAGAATCGATCGGGACAACGTCTTGCTATGAGGCGACAACGCTACCGCAGCACCACCACCGCAGGGTAACTAAAATAAAACTGCAGGTTAGTTAATTAAAAATGACACACTGGCTCTTCTAAACAGGAAATTAAGGAATGGGTTGTGGAAATTATTCAGGAGCTATTAGTTAAGATAGAAATTTCCTCAGAAAACATAGCAGGGGAGTGGGATAAAATGAAAGTGGAGTTTAAAAATAAGGTAACAATAAAAGAAAGAGATATGGTTAAGAAGTAACAAGGATTGTTTAGAGGGCCTGCAAAGGTTAAAGTACAGTAAAGTCTTACTTAACCGGCACCCATGGGGACTGGTAGATGCCGGTTAAGTGTATGTGCAATTGCTTGAGATATGCTTTGTGATTTTTGATTGACTCGTATACTGGCATAAGAGCAAATCAAAAATGGCCAAGCAGAGCCTCTTCTATTCAATGCCACTCACTCCCACACAAGGCATAATACAAAAAACAAGTCAGGAAGACTTTGGTAGAGCCTTTGTGACTAATTTCAGTGGAACTGCACATTTAATTAAATCTACTTTAGAAAGGGAGTGGAAAAAGTTCTCCGAATTTATGGATTTATAGGTATTTAAGAACAAGCCCCTAAAAGTTGTTTTTAGAAAAGGCAGAACATTAAAAATGTATTAGAACATGCAGCAAACACACAGATATTTACACAAAAAAGGAAGGGGACATATAAATGTGGTGCCTGCAATCAATGCAAGCATGTACTACAAGGGGAACAGGTATATTTACAAGCAAGACACAAAACTATATACAATAAAAATTATTCTAACTGTAATTCAAAGGGATTAGTTTATTTAGTTATATGTGGATCCTGTGATGCCTTTTATGTAGGTAAAACTGAAAGGCAACTAAAACGCAGAATATATGAACATCTGAATGATGTGGGAAAAAGAACAGTACAAATGCTTTGTATAAACACACATTAGAGTGCAGCAATGCACAATTCTTTTTTTCAGTAATTGAAATGGTTCCTAAAGAGGTAAGAGGGGGTCCCTGGGAAGCTAAATTGGAATTCAGGGAAACACTATGGCAGATAATCCTGGAAGTCAATAAAACCCCAGGGCTTAAAGATTCTATTTCAGTTCTACCTCTGTTAAAACTAAGATCTGCAAAATTATAGAAGTGCCCTTTTAGAAATTAGTGGTATGTATACATTATATCTATTTTAAAACTATACTTTCCCCATATTTATTCCGTTTAGGCATTAATCATCAAGTCATTCATTACATTTATTTATTCATTTATTTATTCATTTATTTATCCTAATTATATATGTTCATTCATATTTATATATTACATACTATTACAACATGACATATGCACGTATTTTAATTAATTGTGGTTTTAATATACTTCTACATTTAATTTATTTTTTATAATTTTGTAATAAATAGTGGTATGTTTTTAAAGATATAAATTTATCAATTAGTCAATTAAGGTGAATTGTATAAAAGTATGTAATTAGAAGTGTTTTACATTATGTGTGAAGAAGTCTTGAGGGGTTCTTGAACGAAAACGCCTAGTGCAAATTCAGCGTTTATGCTTGTGATTAAAACGTTTTTACGTACAGCGCTTCCATTGTCTGGTTTTTGGTTACTTAGTACGGCATATAAACTACTGCAAGATAACAATAGGAATCAACCGGAGGAGGTTAGAAAGGACTAAGAAGAGTCACTGGATAAGCAATTCACAAAGAAACAACGGGACGGTATATGTACATCTCTCAAATATGCAACCAAGTCTAACAAATTCCAAAGAGTTTTTCCTCAGGTAGATTGCAAATGTTGGAGGTGTGATGGGGAAGAGAGAGGTAAATGGAAACATATTTTTGGGAGTGTAATGAGTTGGCAGACTTCAAAAATTCCCTGTAGACTACTGTATCAGAATTATTGGGTGAACAAATTGATGTAATTACGGAAATTATTTTTTACCTGTGATACAGGATCTGCATTGCCTAGACATAGTTAAGCACCTTGTGAGTTTAAGTCTGGTGACTGCCAAAAAAGCAGTTACTAGAAAATGGAAATTAAAGTCTAAACTTACTGTACTAGTAGTAGTGAACACTAGCACTGAGATAAAATAACTGAAGTGGGACATTTAGAAAAGGGCAGGAGCAAATTACATAGTAAAATAGGAACTGTGGGAGGAATACATGCCTAATAATGTTTTGGAGCAATTCACCACCATAACAGGAACAGGCAAGCAAAAACTGAGGGTGATGCTACTCAATGCTAGAAGTCTAAATTTCAAAATGCACTCACTTGAGGCACTCCTTAAAATGGAGAACATTGATATCTGTGCAGTGACTGAGACCTGGTTCAAGGCTCCAGAGAACACCACTGAAGTACCAGGCTATAACTCATACCACACTTTTCTGCCATGTAACCTGGACCGGAAAATCAAAGGCAGAGGTGTTTCCATATTCATTAAGGATATCCACATCTCCAGGCTAGTTGCTCAGCATAATGCAGCCGAGGTTATCCAAGTGCAACTAACTCTGGGCAAAACTGCAATCCAAATTGTAGCTTGCTACAGATCACCCACCATGCCCCAGGACTCCCAATCCTCTTTTCTTGATGTACTGGAAAATATTAGGGTTCAACCAAACACCCTAATAATGGGCGATTTCAACTACCCCACCATTAACTGGGAAAACTACTCATGTACCAACTCCTTTGCTCAATGCTTTCTGGAATTCATAAACTCCAATGCCCTGGATCAACTTAACCACACCCCCACCAGGGGCAACAATATCCTAGATCTAGTCATTACCAACATGAGTGACCGGTGTTCCACACCTGAAGTCAACACCTCATTGGTCCGATCCGACCATAAGCTAATTACCCTAGATATCCATATCCTGCCCCCACCCCCATTAAGGAAACCATTGTAAAAATGTCTCCAAAGCCAATTTCATGCTTCTTAAGACAGAAGTGGTGAACTTCATGACACCCATGCAGATGATGGATAATACAGTTACGATTACTGATCCTACACATTTGCACTTTATAAGCACTTACATGAGTGCATGGATTGTGCTATCCCAAACAGAACCAAGACACTATCCTCCAAAAAAAGGAAGCCAATCTGGTGGTCCCCTACCATAAACAAACTGTACAACAGAAGGAAGAAACTGTTGCAAAAGAGAGCAAAATCCCATGAGTGGAGGAGCTCCCTGGTCAGCCTCAGTAAGAAGCTGCGATCCCTGATAAAATCTTCCAAAACTAGTTATGAAAACAAAATCGCCACTGATTCTAAAGACAACCACAAAGCATTCTATAGCTATGTCAAGAATCTCAATGGCAACACT
The DNA here is from genome assembly GCF_019279795.1 of Protopterus annectens. NCBI lineage: Eukaryota > Metazoa > Chordata > Ceratodontiformes > Protopteridae > Protopterus > Protopterus annectens. Next base: position 770,001,353 of record NC_056741.1, on the reverse strand, counting down.
CAGATCTGCTCTGAGTTACAGCACAATGGCACTAAATATACAGACCCAACTGATATTGCCAATATCCTGGCAGATAGGTTTAGCGCTAATTTTACCCCCCTCTCACCCCCTAAAGAGCCCATCTCTATACTGGAAGAATGCAAAGTTCCTGTAATCATGACTGCACAGGTAAAAACCACACTCTCCAAAGCCAAGAACACAACATTCATGGGACCAGACAACATCCGAGGCTGCGTTCTACACGAACTACAGAACGAACTGGCACCCCACCTGAGTACCATGTTCAGTCATAGTCTCACCTCAGGCTTTGTGCCTGCTGAATGGCGCACAGCGACGGCTATCCCACTCCACAAAGGAGGAGCCACCACGGACCCCGGGAACTACCGCTCCATTAGCCTGACGAACCTGGTCTGCAAGGCCATGGAACGTATCATCATGGAACTTATAAACAAAGACATTGGTATTCTCCAAATTCTGGACCTTACCCAGTTTGGGTTTGTAAAAGGCAGATCATGTCTCCTAAACCTGACAGACTTCTTTGAAGCAGTCACCAAAGCCGTTGACAAGGGTAAGGTTGTTCACACAGCCTATCTAGATCTTGCCAAGGCTTTCAACACCATCCCCCACTCTGGAATTATAGATAAACTCACTAAACTAGGTATAAATCCCTGTGTCACAAGATGGGTTGCCAACTGGCTCACTGACAGAACCCACACTCTGAAAGTAGCAGACTCCAAATCCAACTTCAGACCAGTGACAAGTGGAGAACCAAAGGGTTCAGTCTTGGGTCCTCTCCTGTTTAGTATCTACTTCTCTGAAGTACAGGCTAACACAGAAGTTCTTTGGCTAACAAAGTTCACAGATGACTGCAAACTAGGAGCCATAATCAAAACTCCTAATGATGTGGACATCCTACAAAAGGGCCTCACTGAGACAGATGCCTGGTGTCAAAGCCATGGCCTCAAGCTCAATGCCAAAAAGTGCACTGTCATCCCCTTTGGTAAAAACTCTGTACCCATGAACTACAACCTAGGTGATAGTATACTTAACACCGAAAGTGTGATAAGAGACCTTGGGACACAGGTGGACAGTAGTCTCTCCTTTGATAATCACATCACCACAGTAGTCAGGAAATCCTTCTACGTGGCACACCTCATCACAAAAGGTTTCTCACCCAGAAAAAAAGTCGCCATTGTTCCCCTCTACTCATCACTCATAGACCCATTATAGAGTACAACGCCCCTTTTGGTATGTACCTCACAAGACATCTACAACAACCGGAAAGGCCACAGAAATACCTCACAAAGAGGATTACTGGCCTCAAACAGATGCCCTATGCCGACAGTCTCAAAAAACTCCAGCTTTACTCCATTACATATCGCCTACTTAGAGGTGATCTCTGCCTAACATACAAAGCTATGTCAAACCCAGAGCTGTTGGACATGCTCCACTTAAAGAAATCCCAATCCCTCCGAGCTACACGCTCTAGGGACCTAAACCTTGTCACCACAATAAACAGAGCATGCCGGAGGAATAGATTCCTGTCCCAGAGTCTTCCCATACTCTAGAATAAACTACCTATCTATATCAAACAAAGCTCATTAGCACTCTTCAAGAAAAATCTTGATGACTGGATGGGAAACAGGAAATTCACCCCGGGGATCACCTCTGTGGCTCTGCTCGACAGTGGCACAGGAAAATAATTTTCTTGGGTGGCAAAAGCCAGGGTACCTTTTTGGCTGGGCTTGTATAAACCAGGGCCGATAGCCTAGTACCTACCTATGAGAGAGGTTTAAGGGAAGGCATTAACTGAACTATGTAATGACTGATTGACAATGACTATAGAAGACCATATGTGATGTATAGTGTTTGCAACAGAAAATATATCTACATGGTTTTCATTTATATATTCATGATTGCCTATGTTGTAAGTGACAACTGAATAAAGTTGTTTCTTAAAAAACAAAAAAAAAACAACAAAAACAGGGGGAAAAAAAAGAACCGTTCCAAACAATACTATAGCTGGAAGACAGAGCGCACAAAAAACTGATATTTTCTGCTGTACCAGAAAAATTGGAAGGAATAGAATGTGTTATACTTCTGAAAGTGCAAACAAGCAACTGGACTGATACTGAAGTATTTGCTAAGTAAAAGACCATTGTGTGTATACCCCAAACCTGGCCACGAGAAAGCAAAGACCTATACTAGTAAAGATGCAATCATAGCATCAGAAAGAGTTGTTCCTGACAAAATTGCAGCAGAAACGAAAAGTACTAACAATTGGGGACAGCAGAGTGTTTACGGAAAACGATTATTCTCTGTACAACTGCAATGCAGAGAGGCAGGTGAAAAATTCAAGATGTTGTATCCAGCTATCTTCAGAATATTTTTTATAGAGGATCAAATATATTTTTGGATGCAGAACAGAATAAGGATGAAAAAAAAAACAGCTAACAAGGAGTAAGCTAACAGACAGATGAGTACTCTGTTTCTCATTTTTCTGACAATGAAAAATCCAAGTGCTGGACTTTTGTCAGTGAAACAATTTCCATTGCTCCAAATGAAAACGCATGAGCAACAGAAAAAAAAAATCTGAGGAGAAAATAATTAGGACTACTTTGGATTTGAAAACGAGACTGGTGGGGAGAGAAGGAGATGATCATGCAAAAGACTAGCAACACTGTGAAGTGAATAATTGAGAGACTGAAAAGCATTAATCCTATTACATACAGGATGTGGCTTTGCAAAAAAAATAAATAACTTGGCTGAGAAAGGTTAGAATTTTGTTGACTTGTGTTAATCTTGTGAATGAACTGTAAAGCAAATAACCAACTTTATGATACTAATGTTTAGAAGGACACAGAAGAGAGGGAAGAAGTAACCAAATTAAGAAGTTTTTGTTCTTACTAATATTTGTATAAAATGTTATAACAAACTGCATATCAGAATGTAAAGCAGTTTTGTATATGGTGCAGTTAGGGAAATTTTAAATGCGAGATTAGGGACCCTTATCAGTGATTGCTGTATAAGCTAAAGATAATAAAAAACATGAAAGTACTTTATCTGAATTTTCAATACTTTCAGGCCTTACCATTGTAAGAAGGTAAAAAAGGTCAGAGAAAAACAAGTTAAAGTTAATATAATGTTGCAATCTTGGGCTTCTGGGTAGGGGAATATAAAATGTACTGGAGACAATATACAGAACTAAGTTAACACTCTCCCCTGTTGTTACAGGGGCAGGTATGTCCAAGGTTTAATCTATGGACAAGTTTTATTTAATTAAATGTGCTTGAAAAATAAAAACAAAGAAAAGCATGGAATATGGTAATTTCCCGTTATCTGCAAAGTAATTGACTGTTGTTTCCAATTAGCAATTGTTTTCAGTGGGAAACGAAGTCCACAGGTGCAAGCAATTAACCATGAAAAGTGTCTTCTAAGTGAAACTTGCAAAGATTCTTTTTGCCTCTGAAAATTTACTAAACGCTTTTATTTTTCATTACCAGTTGCTTTTACTTAGAGATGAGCTGTCTGAAAGAAACGTAATTAAGAGACTTCTGAACATCCTGCGATGAAAGAAATGTATAAGGTATTGCAAAATGGCAAACAGTTCAGTGAAAAAATAACTGAAGATTTAAACTGTGGAAAGTAAACAAGGCTGTAATGTACACTTTAGCATGGATAACAAATTTCAGAGCAGGGAACACATGTGGGCACTGCTGTCATTTTGAGGATAAATCTCCTGTCTGGAGGGATAAACATTTTTTGAAAATGTACATAGTGCTGTCTCTTTTGTAACTTAACAGAGAATGGAGTGTTCTGAAAATGTATTTAGTCTTTTGTTTGAATGTTTTCATTGAAGCAAAAGGTCTTGAGAATGTTGACATGGGTTCTCAAGATCAGCCAACTAACTGTGTGCATGCAAGCTAATGGGTGAAAATATACAATCAATACAAGTATCATATATAACAGGTAGCAGTAATAGTTCTGTCACAACAGCTACTCGTCAGTATTATCATGGAATGTAATGACTTTACAGGTATTGACAAATCAAAAAGATGAATTAGCTATGTTGCAGCAGACATACCTAGACAGAAATAAACACATGAATCTGACAAAGAAAGGATCTCAGAATGGACACTGTGAAATATCAGGGACAAATGATAAGGGAAGTAATACTGACAGCTACAGGGACCACCAGTGACAGAAGAGGGAAAAAGGAATGACAGATATGTGATACTCGGGGGGGGGGGGGGGGGGTACTGGCATTTTTGGAGAAATAATCAGCTTTTGGAACTACATAATTATGGGTGGGTAACTAGAAATCGATTTGGAATAGTGATAATGTATTGCGGGACCTAGAAGGGAAAATATGATAAAATCCAGAACTAGAAATGCAGCCAGAATTTACACATCATTCCCAAAGATACGATAAATGAACTAGACTGGATAAAAATTAAGTCTAACTACAGCATGTGTATTTAACTGAAAGTGCAGACCAGCACTGCCTTCACATAAAAATACAAACCACACAACCACCTTTACGGAGGCTCTCAATAAAAACCTACTCAAACAGCACAGATCTCCAAGGCAGAAACACACTCAACCACAACTCAACACTAATCACGAGACACATTACTCTCCTAAACAGTATTGTCACTAAACCAAAACCCCTATGGCAAAACAGCATGCTCAACACACTAGTCATGGGTGACTCAATAGTGAGGCACACTGATGTTCTACTCAGTAGGTTGAATAAGGAGAAAGTAACACCTGCCTGTCAGGTGCCAGGATCCACCACATAATGCACACACTCAGGTCCCTCAACAACAGGTACAAATATGACTCTCTCATTGTACATGTGGGTGTGAATGACTTGAGACATACCTCCCTGGACTACATGAAAAGAGACATTGGAGGAGCTCTCGGATTATGTAGCCCAGGCAGGTATGACCCTAGCCCTGAGCAGCATCCTACCATCACCCAGAATGATACCACAGTACAAGCAGAAAATGGCTAAGTTTCTGGTGTCATTTTAAGGTGCTCCAGTATCTGTCTACCTGGGATGACACGATTAACAGACCTCACTGCGCTGCCAGAGATGGCCTGCATCTGTCACTCCTGGGCTTCTGGATACTGGCCAAGGCTCTTGCCACCCCTATAATGCCTTTTTTAGGCAGAGTTCTAAAGACAAAATTGCCACCGTAACAGCTACAAACAAATGCAATCTGAGGGTCATGCTGCTCAACGCTAAAAGTCAATCTCAAAATGCACTCGCTCAAAGCACTCCTTAAAATGGAGAACATCGACATTTGTGCTGGAACAGAGACCTGGTTCAAGGCAGCAGAAAGCACCCCATGCACTACCAGGCTATAACTCATTCCACACCTTTCAGCGCCATAACTTGGACAAACTCCACAGGCGGTGGTGTTTCCATATTCATAAATGATGCTCACACCTCCAGACTGGTAGCCCAACATACCACATCAGAGATACTTCCGGTGCAGCTAACATTGGGTAAGACAGCAATTCAGGTCGTAGCCTGTGGTAGGTCCCCAACCATGTTCCAAGACTCGCACTCCACGTTCCTAATCACCCTGGAGAATATTAGGGTCCAACCTAACACTCTCATACTGGGTGACTTCAACTACCCCTCCATTAACTGGGAAAACTACTCATGTACCAATAGACTTGCCCAACGTTTCTTGGAATTCATTAATTCCAATGCCCTGGACCAGCTCATTCTTACCCCCACTAAAGGTAGCAACATCCTTGACCTGGTCATTACTAACATGGCAACCATTGCTCTACACCAATAGTCAACTCCTCCCTGGTTAGATCTGACCACAAACTAATCACCTTGGAAATCCACATCCACCCCCCCCCCCCACCCCTGCAAAGGTAACCACAATGAAAAACTTCTACAAAGCTAACTCTGGGCTCCTAAACACAGAGGTGGCTAACTTCACGGCATGCATGCAAATGGAGAATAGTTGCATGACCACAAAATCATACACCAATGCACTGTATGAACATGTACACAAATGGATGGATCTCTCCATACCCAATAGAACCACCATGTTCTCCTCCAAAAAAGGAAGCCAATCTGGTGGACCCTGCCATAAACCAACTCTACAACAGAAGGAGGAAACTGATGCAAAATAAGGTGAAATCCCCAAACTGGAAAAACTCTCTTATCAGCCTCAATAAAAAGTTGAGATCCCTCATTAAATCCTCTAATGCTAGCTATGAAAACAGAATTGCAGCAGATAGTAAAGACAACCACAAGGCCTTCTACAGTTATGTAAAGAATCTCCATGGCAATACCCAGATTTGCTCTGAGTTACTGCACAATGGTACCTCCTATACCGAACCAACAGATATTGCCAATATACTGGCAGACAGATTCAGTGCCAACTTTACCCCCCCCCCCCCCGGACCAATCACAATACCAGTAGATTGCCAGGCATCCAGTATTACTGCTGCACAGGTTAAAACAGCACTGCCCAAGGCCAAGAATACAGCTTCCATGGGACCTAACAATATATCTATATGAACTACAGAGTGAATTGCCACCTTACCTGCGTGCCCTGTTCAATCACAGCCTCACCTCAGGCTTTGCCCCTACTGAATGGCGCACTGCTACAGTCAACCCTCTCAACAAATGAGGAGCAACTACAAACCCTGGGAACTATCGCCCCATTAGCCTGACGAGTCTGATATGCAAAGCTATGGAACGCATCATCATGGACCTAATAAACAAGGATATAGGTGATCTCCAAACTCTGGATCCCACACAAATTGCTTTTGTGGAGGGTACATTATGCCTGCTCAACTTGGTCGACTTCTTTGAGTCAGTCACCAGAGCTGTGGATGAAAGTAAGGTGGTTCATGCAGCCTACCTTGATTTGGCCAAGGCCTATGATACCATTCCCCACTCAGGAATCATAGAAAAACTCACTAAGCTGGGCATCAACCACTACATCACTAAGTGGGTTGCAAACTGGCTCACAAATAGAACCCACAGTGTGAAAGAAGCTGACTCCAAGTCAGACTGCTGACCAGTCACGAGTGGAGTCCCACAGGGTTCGGTCCTGGGTCCTCTCCTGTTTGGTATCTACTTCTCTGAAGTCTAGGCCAACACAAAGGGACTCTGGCTGACAAACTTCACAGATGATTGCAAGCTGGGAGCTATTATAAACTCCCCAAGTGATGTTGACATCCTACAGAAAGGCCTCACTGAGACCAACAACTGGTGTCAGAAAGTACAGTTGTGTACACTTACCATAAATGTAGACGTTCGAGTGTATTCACTGTTGCAGTCATTACATTTGGGTTATCTGCTTGCAGGCAGCCCTTAGTCGGCCTGATTAACAAAGTCTTGGGTCCTGCATCGGTTGCTGTCCCTTCTTCCATGACGTCAGGTCGTCAGGGGTATAAAACATGCAGCCGACGTCATTACATCAGTTTTTCTTGCCCCAGATGTCAGGTGCCCCCTAATGGGAAGCGATTAAATATAAAAGTACAAGGATATACCGCCAACAAAAAAGCAAATACACCAAAAAGGCTTTTAAGCATAGTAAAGGAAAGCAGAGGTATAGCCAAAAGAAGTTAGGAGGCTGGAGGAAGGGTAAAGTACAGTTTTGTACCTACCATAAATGTAGATGTTCGAGTGTATACACTGCTGCAGTCATTACACTTGGGCTATCCTGCCATCAGGCGGTCCCTCAGTCGGCCAGAGTTCCAAAATCTTGGTCTGGCGTCGGTTGCTGTCGCTTCTTCCCTGACGTCAGTGCGACAGGTGTATAAAGATGCAGCAGACGCCATTTTCTTCAGTTTTTCTTGCCCCAGATGTCAGGTGCCCCCAAAAAGGTAGGCAGTGTAAATTGCTAATAAAACATGCATAAGAAAAACAATCAAAAACTTTCAGTTACCAGCAAATACTCCCCATAGGTAGCAAAGGGTAGAAGGCTTACGTAAGTACCAGCAAGTAAGAGGGGTAAGGAGGGAGGGTAACCTGGACTGCAGCAGTGTATACACTCGAACATCTACATTTATGGCAGGTACAAAACTGTACTAGGTTCATCATGTTACACTGCTGCAGTCATTACACTTGAGTAGAATCCCAACGCTGAGGTGGGGTGGCTGGTTCTATAAGGTATTAGGGGTGGCTATAAGGCCCTGCAGCACTGCAGTGACAAAGCCAGCTCTGGATTTAGAGTAAAGAGGCAGATGGTAATGCTTGGTGAAGGTATGTACAGAACTCCAAGCTGCTGCTTCCAAAATGTCCTTGGTAGGTACTCCTCTGACATAGGCAGTTGACGTGGCTGTTGCCCTGGTGGAATGAGACCTAATGCTGTTAGGTACAGTTTTCCCATGGTGTGTATAGCAGAAACGTATACAGTGTCCTATCCATTTTGAAATGGTCTGTTTTGAAATGGCTTTTCCCTGTGTTCCTGCAGCATATGCTACAAACAATTGCTCAGTTTTCTGAAAGCTTTCGTTTTGTCCAAGTAGAAGCGTAATTGCCTGTGTATGTCCAAGGAATGCAGAAGTCTCTCCCCTTTATTCTGTGGATTTGGATAAAAAGTTGGCAAGTGAATAGTTTGGTTTAGAGCCACACTTGATACCACCTTTGGCATAAAAGTAGGGTTTGTTCTTAAAGACAAAGTCTTGGTGGAAAATGATGAAAGGTTCCACTGCCATTAGTGCCTGTAATTCTGAAACTCTTTGTGCTGATGTTATTGCCAGGAGCAGAGCAGTTTTCCAAGAGACATATTTTAAGTCGGCTGAATTAGCTGGCTCAAAAGGAAGCAAAGTTAATTTTTCCAACACGAAGTTGAGGTCCCAAGTTGGAGTTGGTGCTCTACGGGGCGGTCTTATGTTTTTAGCCCCTCTGAGGTACTGTTTAAGCAAAGGATTAGAAAAAATTGGTGGGTCCGTGTTGTAATGAGCATAGATGGCAGATGAGTGGATCTTAATGGATGAAAAGGAGAGGCCTTTGTCCAGCATCTCAGTTAAGTATTGTAGTATCTGAGGAATATTTGGGACAAGAGGGTCAAGGCTGCGAGCCTGGTTCCAGGCACAGAATCTCTTCCATTTATCCGAATAGGCTTTCCAGGTGCTAGGCCTTCTGGCCTCCAGAATGACATCCATAACAGCTTTGGAGAGAAGCATTGCTTGCTTAACTAAGGAATCTGCCATGCAGCCAGGTTTAAAGTCTTGAGCTGGCTGTGATGTATCTGATTGTTTTGTTGAGTCAGAAGATGTGGGATTTGAGGCAAAATCCAGGGTGGACCTTGTGCTAAGTTCTTTAAGATTGGGTACCAGTGCTGGCGTGGCCAGTCTGGGGCAATCAGGATCATCTTTGGCTTTTCTTGCCTGGCTTTTATGAGTACCTTTGAAAGGAGAGGTAGTGGTGGGAAAGCATATACTTGTAGGTTGTTCCAGCTGAATGAGAGGGCATCCACTTTCCATGCTTGTGGGTGGTAAGTCCTTGTGCAGAATTTCTGTAGCTGGCAATTCATTGGGGATGCAAACAGATCTATGTCCGGGCTCCACCATTTTTGTGTTATCATTCTGAATATTTGTGGATGTAATTTCCACTCGTGCGGATCCATGATGTTTCTGCTTAAGTTGTCTGCCAGTGTGTTTTTCTCTCCTGGTAGGAATTGTGCTTGCAGATGAACTTGATAGATTAGAGCCGTGTTCCACAAGGTCATGGCTTGTCTGCAGCGGGGATATGAATGAGTGCCCCCTTGCTCGTTTATGTACCACATAACTGTGGTGTTGTCTGTCTTTAATAGTAGTTGTTCTGGATGCAGAAGGTCCTTGAAAGCTATAAGGGCATTTTGTACAGCTAGCATCTCTTTTTGATTGATGTGAAGACGCCTTTGTTCTACGGGCCACTTGCCCTGAATACATTTTCCTGCCATGTGTGCTCCCCAGGTGTAATTCGAAGCATCTGTCGTCAGTGTTTGCCTGGCTGTGGGTTGAGTGAAAGGCTGTCCCTTGTTGAGGTGACAGGCTTGGGCCCACCATCGAAACTCCTGTTGAAGGCAAGGAATAAGTGGTATTACTGTTTTCAAACTGTGACAGTGTTGAGACCAGACACTCTTTAGGTACCATTGTAGTTTCCTCATATGCAGTCTGGCATATGGAATTAGTAGTATGCGAGATGCCATGTAACCCAAGGCCTGCAGAATTTTTCTTGCAGGGAGTTGGGTCTTTGTTGCCATCAATTGGAAATATTGAGTCAGTTGTCCTTGCTTGTCTGGCGTGAGATAAGCCATCTGGGCCGTTGTATTTAAGCTGGCACCCAGGAATATTATCTCTTGTGAGGGCACTAGTTTTGACTTCTTTTCATTTACTGTGTACCCTAGGCAAATTAGCAAACTTTTTACAAACGCCACATGCTTTAGAAGAATGTCTTTGCTCTCTGCTTGAATAAGGCAGTCGTCCAAGTATGGGTAAATTTGAATTCCTTTTTGTCTGCAAAATGCAATTACTGGTGCCAGGCATTTTGTAAAGACCCTGGGCACAGTAGATAAGCGAAAGGGCAGTGCAGAGAATTGGTAATGCATTGAACCTGCTAAGAATCTGAGGTATCTTCTGCAGTTTTGTCTGATAGGGACATGCAGGTACATCTCCTTGAGGTCCAAAGTTACGAGCCAAGCTTTCTTGCCCAGCATGGGAAGAAGCTGTTGTAGTGTCAACATTTTGAATTTTGGAACATCCAGGTAAGTATTTAGAGAAGAAAGATCCAGAATTGGCCTCCAGGCTTTGTCCTTTCTGGGAACCAGAAAGAGTCTTGAGTAAACTCCTTGTCCTTGCTCCTGTGTTGGTACCTTTTGAATAGCTCTCATGTCCATCAGTGCTGTAATTTGTCTTTGAGCCTCTTCCCATTGATTTGGTGGCAGATTTGCCATTCCTTTTAACCTTGGCAGAGTGTGAAAGTGGAACCTGTAACCTTGAGATACAATGTTGAGAACCCATTTGTCTTTGGTGATCATATGCCAATTGTGACAGAAAAGTGCCAGTTTTCCCCCCAAGGGGGCTGCCAAGAGAGAAGTGTTTGGCAGCTGTAATGGGAAGTCATTGGGGCAGTTGTTTATAAGGTTGAGGCCTGTCTTCCCCTTCTTTCTTGGTTGAAGCACCCCATTGTCGAGGCCTGTAAGGACCTCGTGGTTGACCTCTGCCTCTTGGACATCTGTATCTGCCCCTTTGAGGTCTGTCTGCAACTGGAAAGGACCAATTCTTTGTTGGCCAATTTCTGCTAAATCAAGGAGGCTAAACCTGCAAGAAATCCTTCACAGTTTGCATAGATTTTGCCTTATCCTCCATTTTCTTTAATACCTCTTCTGCCTCAACTCCAAATAAAACATCCTGCTACAAAGGTGCATCCAATAATTTTGCTTTAACATGATCTGGTAAAGTCTGCTCTTTTAACCAAGCATGTCTTGTAATGACAGACCCTGTAACTGCTGCTCTACAGGAGGCCTCTAATGAATCAAAACCACATTGCAAAGTATGCTTTCCCACTTGTTCAGCTGCATGCAATAAATCCTGCATTTCCTTATAGTTAGGAACATCTGAATTTGGAAGCATTTTTTTGTTTCAACTGAAACATCAAATATTGCTGATATTTAAGCATGTGAAACTGGCAATTTAAGGCCCTCATTGCTAAAGTTGCAGATGTATATACTTTCTTCCCCCATCTGTCTAATGCTCTGGAATCTCTGTCAGAGGGGACTGGATGTTTTGCTCTAGAGGCCTTTACTCCTTTGGGACCCTGGGAAATAGTTTCAGGGTCAGCAACAGGGCTTTTATAAAGAAATTTGTGAGAGTCAGGTACTCTGTAGTATCTGTCTGGCTTAACTGGAGCAGGAGGTAAAGAATCAGGATTTAAACTGGATTCAGAATGCACATCACCCACAATATCCAACACTGGCGGAACAGCAAGGGGTCTGTGTTGAGGTAATAAAAGAAAATCTCTGAGCCTTTTCTTGGATTCTGAACAATCCTGGCCCTCCCAATGGAAATGCTCCCTCATGCAATGTAAGGTTTCCCCAAAGGAGTAGTCCTCTGGTGGAGAGGCTGAAGGAATTGATTCCTCATAAGGGGGTAAAGAGTATCCTTGGTCTGAGGATGAATCTGAAGAGATGGATACCTGGTCGGATGAGTCATAGTCCGCATCCTTCTAGGCCTTTTATCAGGAGGAGGATGGGACCCCCTGATCAGAGTAATTAAGTCTTTGGCCATTTTCAGCATTTGTTTCTTAGGCATGGAGGCCGGTCCTGGTGAATGTTGAAGCTGTTTCTTTGTTTTTAAAGGGGTTTTAGACTTAGCAGAAGATTTAATGGTTAACTGAGTAGGTCTGAAAACACCCTCTGAAGCTGCGGGTTGTTCAGCTACTCCGGATCCCTCTGAAGGGTTAGTCTCAGTAGGCCGTAAATCTGGTGTGCCCGAAGGGCCAGCCATCTCCACGTGGGAGTCAGAGGCGGCCTGTGGTTCCAAAGAAGTGGTCGTCAGGGGCTGCAAAGTCACCTCGCTGAAAACCGGAGAACCGGCGACTGGCCTAGAAGAGGCTTCCTTGTCAGTTTTGGGCCTCGGATGCCTGTCCTTGTCTTTGCGCTTTTTGTGTATTCCGGTCGTCGGTTGTTCCAACGGCATGGTGTAATTGAATTTTCTGCCAAAATAATGTCGGGCAAAATCAAACCGACGTTTAATAGTGCGTTTGTTAAACCTAGCACAAAACCGACAACCTGTGACGTCGTGGTCTGGGCCTAGGCATGGGATACAATAAGAATGGAAATCCTTACGAGGTATTTGCTTCCTATAAGAAATACAGTTATTAACTTTTACTGATATCGGTCTGAGGCAAGAAAAAGTTTCACCAACGGGGTACTTAGCTTTGTAGAAGACTTTGGATCTGGATTCGGAATGAAAATCTCAGGAGTCGGCCGACCGGCACTTAAGAACTGCTTTTGCTTCGGGCACCGCGGGGCAAGAAAGACTGAAGAAAATGGTGTCGGCTGCATCTTATATACCCTTGTCACACTGACGTCAGGGAAGAAGCGACAGCAACCGACGCTGGACCAAGACTTTGGAACTCTGGCCGACTGAGGGATCGCCTGACGGCAGGATAACCCAAGTGTAAAGACTGCAGCAGTGTAACACGATGAACATCCAGGACTGCAATAGTGAATACACTCGAAAATCTACATTTATGGTAAGTGTACACAACTGTACTATGTTCTTCGTGTTTCACTGTTGCAGTCATTACATTTGGGTAGATTCCCAAAGCTATGGTCGGGAGGAGGAATTTTAGATAGCATTAGGGCCAGCTATAAGGCCCTCCAAGACTGCAGTGATAAAGCCAGCTCTGGATTTAGAGAAAATTGGCAAATTATAATGCTTGGTGAACGTATGTACAGAACTCTAAGTAGCAGCTTCTAGGATGCCCCAGGTAGGGACACCTCTGAGAAAGGCTGTAGAGGTAGATGCAGCCGTTGTGGAGTGAGGTCTAATCCCCATGGAGGATAGGTTTTCCATGGTGCTTACAGTGGAAATGAATGCAATAGCTTATCCATTTAGAAATGGTTTGATTTGAAATAGCCTTCCCCTCTGCCCCTGCAGCAAATGCCAACAGCAGTTGTTCAGATTTCCTTTGAGGTTTAGCCCTGTCCAAGTAGAATCTAAGTTGTCTGTGCACATCTAAGGAATGCAGTATCCATTCCCCTTTATTCTGTGGATTGGGAAAGAAGGTTAGCAAATGAATGGACTGATTAAGAGCCACACTGGATACCACCTTGGGCAGGAAGGATGGATTGGTTCTGAGGGACACCCTGTCCGCATGAAAGATGATGAAAGGCTCCACTGCCATAAGGGCCTGTAATTTAGATATCCTTCTAGCTGAAGTGATTGCTAAAAGGAAAGCTGTTTTCCAAGAAAGAAATTTTAAGTCTGCAGTAGCAGCTGGCTCGAAAGGAGGTGAAGTGAGTTTCTCCAAGACAAAGTTAAGGTCCCAGGCTGGGGTTGGAGCTCTCCTGGGTGGTCTCAAATTTTTGGCTCTTCTGAGGAACTGCTTGAGCAGTGGATGAGAGAAGAGGGGAGGTTCTGTGTTACAATGAGCTGAAATGGCTGAGGCGTGGATATTTAATGGAGGAAAAAGACAGGCCCTTGTGAAAAATCTCAGTTAAGTATTGTAAAATCTGAGGTAAATTGGGTGCTGCTGTGCTCATCCATTGAGACTGGTTCCAGGCACAGAATCTTTTCCATTTTTTAGCATACGATTTTCTAGTACTAGGCCTCCTTGCCTCTAAAATGAAATCCATCACAGGTTTGCTGAGGGATGGTAAAGGAGAGATTAAGTAATTAGCCAGGCTGCAAGGTTCAGTGTTAGAAGCTGAGGTTGCAGAATCTGGTTCTCCTGCTGAGACAGCAGGGAAGGAGTCTGAGGCAGGTGACATGGAGATAACCATGACACATTGAGCAGGAGGGGGTACAAGTGTTGGCGCGGCCAGTCTGGAGCAATAAAAATCATCCTTGGTTTGTCCTGTTTGATTTTTAGTAGTACTTTGGAAAGCAGAGGCAGAGGGGTGGGGGGGGGGGCATAGACTGATAGGTTTTTCCAGCTGAAGGACAGAGCATCCACTTTCCAGGCTTGTTTGTGGGGAGTCCTTGTGCAAAATTTGTCCAATTGGTAATTCTGGGGAGAGGCAAACAGGTCTATATCTGGGCTCCCCCATTTGCTTGTCAACATGTTGAAAATCCTAGGTTCCAGTTTCCACTCGTGTGGGTCACTGAGGTTTCTGCTTAGTCCGTCTGCCAGTGTATTTAATTTTCCTGGCAGGAACTGAGCTTGTAGGTACACTTGGTAGCTCAAGGCTGTGTTCCACAATGCCATGGCTAGTCTGCAGAGGGGGTAAGAATGTGTACCCCACTGCTTGTTTATGTACCCCATAACAGTGGTGTTGTCCATCTTTACCATTAGTTGTCCTGGAAGAATGTGGTCCTTGAAAGTTGTCAGAGCATTCTGTACAGCTAACATTTCTTTTTGATTGATATGCAGGTGCATTTGACTTGGGTTCCATTTGCCCTGAATGCACTTCCCTGCCAGGTGAGCCCCCCATGCACAGTCTGATGCATCTGTTGTTAGGGTTTGGGTGGCTGGGGGTGGTGTGAAAGATAGTCCCTTGTTTTGGTGGCAGGCCTCTGCCCACCAAAGGAACTCTAGGCATAGGCAAGGTATGATAGGAATCATTGTTTCTAGGTCATGAGAATGCTGACACAATAGGCTTTTTAGATACCACTGTAGTTTCCTTATATGCAGTCTTGCATATGGAATTAGAAGAATGCAGGAGGCCATGAACTCCAAGGCTTGCAGTATTTGCCTTGCAGATTGCAGGGTTTTTGTGGCCACTTGTTTGAAGTAGATAGGCATAGGCAAGGTATGATAGGAATCATTGTTTCTAGGTCATGAGAATGCTGACACCATAGGCTTTTTAGATACCACTGTAGTTTCCTTATATGCAGTCTTGCATATGGAATTAGAAGAATGCAGGAGGCCATGAACTCCAAGGCTTGCAGTATTTGCCTTGCAGATTGCAGGGATTTTGTGGCCACTTGTTTGAAGTAGATTGTCAAATGAATTTGTTTCTCTGGCATGAGGTAAGCCATCTGAGTAGTAGTATTCAAGATGGCTCCCAGGAATACAATTTATTGACAGGGTACCAGGTGTGGTTTCTTTTCATTTATGGTGTACCCCAGACAAGTTAGAAATAGAAGTTATGTACTCACCATAACGTTCCATCTGAGTAGATACTTCATTTGTCTGCAACCTGTGGGATTCGGATCCAACCTCAGATCCGACCGGCAGCTTTCCAAGCTTCAAGATCCGAGCTCCTAGCTCCTCCCCCTACCCATAATCCCATGCTACCAACCACATTACCTCAGATCGGTTATTTTGCCCTATAAGCTAAAGACAGAGATAATTCTCCACAGGACAATATTTTACCGAGGTTCGGGGGTTGGCAGGGGGGGTCAGTTGCAGACAAATGAAGTATCTACTCAGATGGAACGTTATGGTGAGTACATAACTTCTATATCTGAAGTAGTTACTTCATTTGATCTGCAACCTGTGGGACAGAGTCCCCAGCTTACCTAAAAGCCCTGGGTGGTCCCTACGGAAGAATATTCCAAAGCACCGCGGAGCCAAAGGAAGCCCTACTTCTGGAGATCATGTCCAGCTTGTAATGAGAAATGAACGTATGGGAAGAGGACCAGGTAGCCGCTGAACAAATATCGTCAACTGGAACTCTAGACCAAAACGCTGTTGAGGTAGCCACAGACCTGGTAGAATGTGCCCGGATGACAACCGGAGCTGGTCTCCCAATTGAAATGTATGCCTGTCTGATACAATGAGAAATCCAATTCGCTACTGTCACCTTAGAAATTGGTTTGCCCAATGGCTGATTTAGCATAAGAAACAAACAACTGGTCTGACTTGCGGAAATCTTTAGTCCTGTGCAAGTAAAAACGCAGTTGCCTGTGTACATCCAATTTGTGCAATGTGTATTCACCTTTGTTTTGGAAGCTAGGAAAGAAAACAGGGAGGTTAATAGATTGATTAATGTTAGATTCTGTGGCTACCTTAGGAAGAAAAGAAGGATTAGTCCTGAGGGCAACCCTATCTTTGTGAAAAATAAGGTAAGGATACTTAATGCACAAGGCTTGTAGCTCTGATACGCTCTTGGCAGAGGTAATCGCTACCAAGAAGGCTGTCTTCCAAGATAAGAACTTTAAGGGCACAGAGGGCCTTGAGTTGAAGGTGGTCCTGTTAATGCTTGTAATACCAGAGTAAGATCCCATGGAGGCATAGCCGGTTTAATGGGAGGCTTTAAGAGGAACACGCCTTTTAGGAAGGCTTTGCATATTTTAGCTGAAGCCAAAGAACTTATGCCATCTCCCACATGCTAATGGGAGATGGCTGCAAGTTGAACTTTAATGGTGGACGCACTAGCTCCCTGCTCAAAAAGGAGGGATAGAAAGTCCAGGATGGTGGGAATAGGAACCGTAAAAGGATCTAATCCTTTACCCTTTGCCCAGATGGAAAAACGTTTCCATTTACTGTTGTAGAGTTTCCTGGTGGATGGCGTATGAGCTGCCACGAAAATACCTTGACTGGGGAAGAGATACCGGGAGTCCTTGCCATTAACGGAACTGGATCAGCCAGGCTGTGAGCCGGAGGCTGACCAGGTTTGGAGGTGTGGCATCTCGTCGGATGCGAGATTAGGTCTGGTTTGGGATCCAGAATCCAAGGGGGGGCCACACTGTGAGACTGCAGAAAGGGGAACCAGACTTGTCGAGGCCAGAATGGGGCAATGAGAATCACTTTGCTCCCCAACCGACAGGCTTTCTGGATGAATTTCATCATCAGAGGAAGAGGAGGATATGCATAAAGAAGACCGGGCGGCCAAGCATGAACCAAGGCGTCCCTGGGAGATTCCCCTTTGGGGGGAACTATTGCGAAGTACTCGCTGCATTTTGAGTTTAGGGGAGGCAAAAGGTCGCAGCGAGGTTGACCCCATTTGTGGAATATCTGTTTCGCGACAGAGGGATTCAGAGACCACTCGTAAGGGCTGAGAAACACCCGACTTAGGCTGTCTGCTAATATGTTGGTCCGTCCCGGAATGTGCGTTGCTATCAGAAAGCGGTTGGTGGAAATAGCCCATTCCCACACTCTCATGGCTTCTCGACACAGGGGGTAAGACCTGGTCCCTCCCTGTTTGTTTATGTACCATACCACGGACATGTTGTCCGTGTGGATTGCAATAGTCCCCAGAGGTAGAAGGTGATGGAGAGCTTGCAACGCCAATAGAACTGCCCTCATCTCTAGGACATTGATATGCAATGCAGTCTCTAGAGGAGTCCATGTTCTTTGGACTGACTTGCCTGCATAATGCCCGCCCCACCCGAGGCAGGAAGCGTCCGTGGTCAACGTGGCTTCGACTGGGGGAATCACAAAGGGTCTCCCTTCCTTGAGTTCTTCTGCCTGCAGCCACCAAAGTAGGGAGTCCCTGCATGCCCTGCTCAGAGGAATCGGCATGTCCAAAGGATGGGTCAACAGAGACCATTGGACCTGGAGAGTCCATTGTAATACACGCATCCGCAGACGGGCATGAAGAGAAAGGCCGATTGCCGCCGACATAGATCCTAACGCCCTCAGGACTAATTCTGCTGGGGGGGTTGGGTTCTGAAGAATATCCAAGACTTGGCGGTACAAACTGTTTATTCTGGTTGGTGTGAGAACCACTCTGGAGATTCGAGTATCCAACCTGGCCCCTATGAAATCTAGGGCTTGAGTTGGGCACAGGTAGGACTTCTTCAAATTGACTGAGATGCCCAATTGAGCAAACAGAGATAGGGCATAGTCTCTCGCTGTAACCAGAAGATGCTTGTTGGGGGCGGTGAGGAGCCAATCGTCCAGGTAAGGGAACACCTGAATGCCCTGGAGTCTCAGGTGGGCTGCTACCACTGCCATGACTTTGGTAAACACTCTGGGGGCTGAGGTTAGGCCAAATGGAAGAACCCTGAACTGATAATGACTGGCTCCTAGCCGGAAGCGGAGAAATCTCCTGGACCGTCTGTCCATTAGTATGTGGTAGTACGCGTCCTTGAGATCCAACGAGCACATCCAGTCATTCTCCTGCAGAAGGGGGAGAATAGATTGGAGAGTGACCATCCGGAACTTTTCCTTGGGTATGAACAGGTTCAGGGACGAAAGGTCTAGAATGGATCTGAGGTCCCCTGTTTTCTTTGGCACCAAGAAGAACCTGGAGTAATAACCCGATCCGGACTGATCTGGGGGGACGGGCTGGATGGCTCTTTTTCTTAGCAACTCTGAAATTTCTTGAGTTGCGGACTCCCTTTGATGGGGTGGAACATCGGGGAGATGTTTGGGCTTGGGGGGGGGTTGCAAGAACGGTATTGTGTAACCTCTGGATATTATCCGGAGCACCCATCGATCGTTTGTAATTGACTCCCAGTTTGATAGGTGCTCCGATAGTCGCCCCCCGACTGCCTCCAGAGAGGGACAGTCGGGCAAGCCCTCAGGGCTGTTGCGCGGGTCCCTCCGAGAAGGGTTCTCTAGACCCGAAGATACGCGGGCCCCCTCTGCCTCTGGGCCGGCGTCCACCTTGTCCTCCTCTGCCTCTAGAGGACGAGTTGTCTGCAGCAGGACGGGATTGCTGATTTACGGAACCACAGCTTCTTTTGCCCCCTCTGATTCCTGGAGAAGGATCTTTGGGGGTTCGAGAAGCGGACTCCGACGGCCGACAGCGTCTTCCCATCCTTCTCGCTTTGGACTAGCGTGTCGCGAACTGATGAGCCAAACAAGGCCGAACCATCGTAAGGGGCGTTCGCGAAGGACGCCTTAAAGGGATCCGTGAAGTCGCAAAGGCGGAGCCAGGAGTGCCGTCGCAAAACTACTCCCACTCCGCTAGCTCTAGTGGCTCCTTCCGTGGCATGGGAAAGAAGCCGCATAGATGTATTTGATATGGACTTTAGAGTGGCCATTCGGGTCTCAAAAACATTTTTGTCTTGAACCGAGATGGACTCCCGAGGGGCTGCAGCGTATTCTTTAATTAAGTCACGCTGTAGCCTGATAGTGTGTGCCATGTAGTTCAGCGACCTTATAGCAAAGGTTGCTGAAGCAAACATCTGCTTCCCAATACGGTCCAAAGCCCGGGACTCATTGTCCGGCGGATGGACCGAAGAACTTTCCTGGGCAAGTTCTTTCTTAGTGGCAGCCGCCACCAACATAGCATCCACTGGCGCGCCTTTGGACCAAGAAGGTCTATCAGAGGGAGGGCTGAGGACCTTATCCGGGCGTCTAGGGATAGGCTCCACGGTGTCGGGCTCCTTCCAAGCCCTGGTGGTAATTAGATCCACCAAGGGGTCGGCTGGGGGGGACACCCAGGAGGTAGATGGGCCTGCCTCAAAGGCCTCCAGAAATACGGACTCGTCCAAGGAGGGCTTTTGGGCCGACCACCCCCCTCTTATCATGCTAACATCTCCATGATGTCTCCAAATGAGACATCTTCAGGGGGTGACCTTGGGGAACCCTCCGTATCCTCCAAATCCGTATCCGTGGTAATGGACTCAGGGGAGTCCAGGTGCCTCCTTTTGCACTGGTGCTTCCGAGGCACCTCTTCGGCGGGGCTGTCTGAAGAGGGCTCGTCCACCGGTTGGTGTTCCTCCCTGGGAACTAACTGGAGGCTTTGGGCAGGCTGTCCCGATGGATGGATGAGCGAAGACAGACCCTGATACAGTAGGGGCACGGGTGGATCCGAAGGCCCGGTCGGGGACCTGGATGACCTCGACAGTACCCTCTCCACTACCTCAAAAGCCGATGGAGATTCACCATCACCAGCCTGAGAAAGTAACCTCCTCAGCTCTGAGGAAAGGATCGGGGTCGGAGCCGAAGCAATCGGATCCGAGGTAGCGGTGCGCTCCGGCCCCATCGGCGCCGAAGACACAACCACTCCCTCGGATCCGATGCTCAACCCTCGGCCCCGAGAGCTTGGATCCGACAAGCTCAAAGGTATAGTCGGCGAAGACACTATCCCTGTCGGCGCCGACGTATCCCCGGATCCGAAAGGGCCTGGATCCGAAAACTCCGAGACCCGATAACGGGTCGGAGAAGGAGCTATCGGGGCAAAAATGGGGGCTGCACTCCCTCCCAAAGGGGGGGGGAGGCAAGAGCATCCCCATCTGCATCTGGGTCTGCAAAAATCTTCGCATCATCCGATCTATGTCTGCTTCGGTGATGCTTCTAGTGGACCGCGAAGAGGTAGCTGAAGCAGGCCGGGAAGGCCGCCTCAAAGACCTCGAGGGAGACCTATCCTCCTCCTCCTCCGGCTCCAGAGAAAAGGAAGGTGAATGGAGCCGAGAGGACAAGGATCCGGAGACCCTCACAGGAGATTTCAAAATCTTTTCAGGCGGAGCCGAGGGATGAGACTTGGCCCGCCTCTTAGAAGTATGACCCTCTCTCTCTCTGTGTTTCTTCTTCTCCCTGTGGGAAGAAGAACCAGACTCCACAGAGCTAGTACCCGATAAGGGAGGTTAAGTCCCGGGTACAGCTGAGGGAGTAGCCGGCGCCGAAGCTACCGGAGTAGCCTGGATCCGGCTAGGAGAGGAAGAAGCAGCTGACTCCTGAGGGAGTTTTCCCACCAGGATCAGCTTGTTCTTCCTGTCCCTAAGTGCCCGAGGATTGAAGGCCGCACAAATCTGGCAGGCCTCTGACAAATGTGCTGCCCCCAGACACAAAACACACTGAGTGTGGCCATCAGCTGGGGAAAGCTTATGGCCACACTCAGTACACTTAGAAAATATAGCCTTAGACTCAGCCATAATTCTCTCACACACACACCCAAACACTAAGGGGGGGGAGGGGAGAGACAAATTAAACTAAGGAGAAAAAGTTTTTTTTTTTTTTTTTTTTTTTTTTAACGTGGGTAAGATAGATTAATGCTAAAAACAACACACACACAACTTTAAAACTAGAAACTAGCTTTTAGAAAAGGAACAATCTCACCAGGCCAGGAGCTCTTCACTGAGAAACAACTGTCTTTAGCCGCGGCAAAAAACGATCTGAGGTAATATGGTTGGTAGCATGGGATTATGGGTAGGGGGAGGAGCTAGGAGCTCGGATCTTGAAGCTTGGAAAGCTGCCGGTCAGATCCGAGGTCGGATCCGAATCCCACAGGTTGCAGATCAAATGAAGTAACTACTTCAGATCCCTTTTTACAAAGGCCAGATGATTCAAGAGTATGTCCTGGCTTTCTGCCTGAATTAGACAATCGTCCAGGTATGGGTATATTTGAATATTTCTTTGGCTGCAAAATGCAATAACTGGTGCTAGGCACTTTGTGAATACCCTGGGCGCAGTAGATAAGCCAAAGGGCAGTGCAAAGAACTGATAGCGCGTGTAGCCTGCTTTGAAGCATAGGTATCTTCTGCAAAATTCCCTGACTGGGATGTGCACGTATGCTTCTTTTAAATCTAGTGTTGCCAACCAGGCATCTTTGCCTAGCATAGGAAGTAACTGGTGAAGAGTCAGCATCTTGAATTTTGGAATCTCCAAAAAGGTGTTTAGAGTAGACGGGTCCAGGATAGGACACCATGAATTGTCTTTTCTGGGTACCAGGAAAAGTCTTGAGTAGAAACCTTGTTCCTTCTCCTCTTCTGGTACCAGCTGAATAGCCCACATGCTTAAGAGAGAAAGTACTTGTTTTTGGGCCTCTGCCCACTGATTTGGGGGAAGGTCCGGCCACCCACTTGGTGTTGGCAATGTGTGGAAGTGAAATCTGTATCCCTGGGACACTATATTTAAAACCCATTTGTCCTGGATAATGGTTTCCCAATTCTTTGTATGAAGAGCTATCTTTCCCCCCAAGGGGGCAGTCAGTTGATAAGTGCTTGGAAATTTTAAAAGGAAGTCATTGAGATAGTTTACCATAGGGGGGAGTCTTATTATTCCCAGATTTGGAAGTGGAGGCTCCCCACTGCTTAGTTCTGTGTGTCCCCTGGGACTGAAACCTGGGGTTTTTGCTGTGCCTGGGTTTGGCTTGAGAAGACCTGGAAGGGGCTGGAAAGGACCAATTCTAAGAGGGCCAGTGCCTGCTAAATCTAGGAGGCTGAACTTGTAAAAAATATTTAACAGTTTGCATAGATTTAGCTTCACCTTCCATCTTTTTAAGAGCTTCCTCAGCCTTGTTGCCAAACAGGCGGTCCTGATTTAAAGGAACATCCAACAATTTAGCTTTAACATGATCAGGCAAAGATTGCTCCTTAAGGCAAGCATGTCTTCTGAGCACAGACCCAGTAACAGCAGTCCTGCAAGAGGCCTCTAATGAATCAAAACCACATTGCAAAGTATGTTTTCCAACTTGTTTAGCAGAATGCATTAAATCCTGTAATTCTTTATTTTCCACACAGTCAGGAATCAACATCATTTTCTGTTTAAGCAGTTCAATAACATGTTGCTGATACTTTAGCATATGAAACTGGCAGTTTAAAGCCCTAATGGCCAAGGTTGCAGAAGTGTAAACCTTCTTACCCATCTATCCAGCGCCCTGGAGTCTCTATCAGAAGGGGTAGGATTTTTAGCAGTAGAAGCCTTAATGCCCTTGGACCCCTGGGAAATAGTCTCTGGATCTGCAATACGATTTTTGAAAAGGAACTTGTGGGACTCAGGGACCCTGTAGTATCTGTCAGGTTTTCAGGGAGCAGGAGGCAGGGAATCAGGGGCCAAACTAGATTCTGAAAAAGCATCATCAACAATGTCCAGTACAGGAGGAATAGCTAAAGGCCTATGCTGAAGTAGGAGAAGGAAATCCCCACAGAAAAATCCTGGCTTTGCGAGTCGGAATGCTCCCTTAGAGTATGTAAGGTTTCCCCAAAAGAAAAATCCTCAGGAGGGGAAGCAGAGGGAATGGAGTCCTCTGCATCAGAATCTTCATAAATAGATAAGGGCAAATCCAGATCATCAGAAGAATCAGAAAAAACAGAATCCTAATCAGAAGATTCATAATCAACTTCAGTCCTAGGCCTCTTGGGGGGGGGGGGGGGGAGATTGGCTACCCCTGATTAGAGTTATTAGATCTTCAGCCATTCTTATCATTTGTTTTTTAGGCCTAGAAGCCTGAGCATGTGGCCTGGGCATTGGTTTTTTAGACATAGATCGAGATTTAGGCCTAAGTAAAGAAGGAGGCGTCAGTTTAATATGCAAGTCCATAGGCCTGAATACACCCTCAGTAGCCAGTGCCTGCACAGTGGCTTCAGACCCATCCAAGGTAGAGACATTTGCAGGTTCCATAGTTGAAGCATGTCGTGCATACTGGACTTCAAATGGGTCTCAGTAGAAAGTAGCAGGTATCAGGGGCTGCGAAAGCGCCTCAATGAGTACCGGCGAACTGGCGACTGGCTTAGGAGAAGCATCGTCGGCAGTTTTGGATCTCGGCGGCCTGTCTCTGTCTTTATCTTTACTTTTTTTTTCGAAATCCCGGTAGTCAGACGGCTAACCGACGACATTTCTGGATAATTAAACCGAGAACCGAAATATTTAGAGGCGAAAATATACCGATGATGGATAGTGTGCCAATTAAATAAAGCACAAAACAGACAGCAAGGTACGTCGTGGTCAGGGCCTAGGCAAGGAATACAGTACGAATGAAAATCTTTATGAGGTATTTGCTTTCCACAAGTAAATGCAATTATTAACTTTTACTGACATTGGTAAGGAGCAAGAAAAAGTTTCCCCATCGGGGTACTTAGCTTTAGTTGAAGACTTCGGTTCTGAAACTCGAAAATGAACATTTCATGAGTTGGCCGGTCAGCACTTGGGAACTGCTTCTGCTTCGGGCACTGCACGGCAAGAAAGACTGATATAATGGCACCAGCTGCATGTTTTATACCCCTGACGTCATGGAAGAAGGGACAGCAACAGATGCAAAACCGAAGACTTTGTTAATCAGGCTGACTGAGGGCTACCTGCAAGCAGATAACCCAAATGTAATGACTGCAACAGTGAAACACAAAACATCCATGGCCTTAATCTCAATGCCAAAAAAATGGTCTTCACCTCTGGGAAAATCCAGGTTTCCATAAATTACCACATCGATGCTAGTCCACTGAACACAAAAAGCGTTATAAAACATCTGGAAACACAGGTTGACAGCAACCTCTCTTTTGACTACCACATTGCCACTGTGATCAGAAAGTCCTTCTGTGTGGCACATCTCATTACTAAGGGTTTTGCATCCAGGAAGAGAGAGGTCATGGTATCCCTCTACTCTTCCCTCATTAGGCCAATCAAGTACATTGCCCCATTTGGCATGTACCTCACTAGAAACCTGCAACTGGAGAGGCCTCAAAAGTACCTAAGAGGATCCTAGGCCTTAAACACCAGTCCTATATGGACAAACTCAAAAAACTTCCAACTATTCTCTGTCTCATATCGCCTACTTAGAGGCGATTTCTGCTTGAGTTACAAAGCCATGTCTGACCCAGTTCTGTTAGAAATGTTACATCTAAAGAAATCCCAATCCTTCCGCACCACATGCTCCAGGGCCCACAACCTCATTACCACAATCAACAGAACAAGCTGGAGGGACATGTTCATAACCCAGAGACTGCCCATGCTATGGAATAGACTTCCCATACATGTCTAACAGAGCACCTCACTGGCCCTCTTCAAGAGAAATCTTGATGAGTGGATGGGAAATAGAAAATTCACCCCGGGGAACACTCCACTGGCTCTACTCAACAGAGGCACTTGGAACTAAAGTCGGGTGGCACGATTCCAGGGTAATCCTATAGGCTAAGCTTGTAAAGGCGCCAGGGCCACTAGCCTAGTACACACCTATGAACCTATATCCAATAACTACTGCGGATCATGTACGGATAGTAACCAAGATAAAGATGCAGGGTAGTGAAATAAAAATGAGACATCAGTGCTTTCCTACTTGTTAAAAAGAGACGTTATGCAATGAGTGGTAGAAATGATTTGAGAATTTTCTTCAGAATAGATAGCTAGCGAGTAGGACAAAATGAAAATGCAGTTTAAAAACAAGGTAAAAGGAAAGGGATATGATAAAGAGGTAATAGGAAATATTCTCAGGGGATTGAAAAAAGCTAAAGTAATGCAAAATAACATGAATCTCACAGAACAAGAGGAGCAAACACAGAGTGCTAAAGGGAAACTAAGGGAGTATTTGGATAATATTTACTATAGACATTTCAGGAATTATATGAAAATCTGTACGAAACAGACAAATGTGGAAACCAAGAAAAGACACAAATGTAAATATATACGGAACACAATTATACCAAGGTTAAAGGAGAATGAGGTTCAACATTTAATGGCTAAACTAGGAGAAGAGAAAAAAAGTTATGTACTCACCATAACGTCCCATCTGAGTAGTTGTACTTCATTTGTCTTCAACTTGTGGGTATTCGAATCTGGATCGCATCTGAGATGGCCGCATCACTAGCATCTGATCTAAGCTCCAAGCTCCTCTCCATATCCATAATGCCCCTGTCTCCTTCCTTCCCTCAGATTGAGTTTGCTGCATCAGAAAACATAAGCCCAACCCAAAAGGACCTTACCACTAAAGGCTCCCACAAACCTAAGCCAAGCATAACCAGGAGAGCCACTAGCATGCACCTCTCCCATATACCAGGATAGGACAATAGTGATAAGGTCAGGGAGAAGGAGGGGAGGATGGTTGAAGACAAATGAAGTTGAACTACTCAGACGGAACGTTATGGTGAGTACATAACTTCTTTATCAGAAGTAGTTTACTTCATTTGATCTTCAACCTGTAGGACAGAGTCCCCAGCTACCAACATCTGGGTGGCCCTCATGGAAGGATATTTCGGATCATCACCGAGCCAAAGGGTGCCCTACTCCTGGATACAATGTCCAATTTGTAATGGGATATGAAGACATGAGATGAGGACCAAGTAGATGCAGAACAAATATCATCCAGCAACACTCTAGACTAGAAGGCCGCTGAAGTTGCTATAGACCTAGTGGAATGGGCTTTAATCTGACCCGGAGGGGAAATGCCTTTATCAGAATATGCCCAGATGATACATTGGGAAATCCAGCGAGCAATGGTGATTTTAGGAATTGGTTTGCCTAGGAATGGTTTGGATTAGGACACAAACAGTTGGTTTGACTTATGGAAGGATTTTGTTCTGTGTAAATGAAACCTCAGTTGCCTATGTACATCCAACAAATGTAACTTGTATTCACCCCGGTTTTGGAAACTGGAAAGAAAACAGGAAGGTTGATTGATTAATACTGGTTTCCGAAGCCACTTTACAAAGAAAGGAAGGGTTAGTGCACAGGGAAAGTCTATCCTTATCAAAGACCGTGTAAGGAACTTTAATGGACAAGGCTTGAAGTTCTGATACCCTCCTGGCAGAAGTGATAGCCACCATAAAAAGCAGTTTTCTAAGAAAGGAATTGTAAATCTACTGATGCCGTTGGCTCAAAGGGAGGGGAGACTAGAGCTTGCAGAACAAAGGTGAAACCCCCAGGGAGGTGTCAGATCTTTCACTGGGGGTTGTAACAGAAAAGTTCCTTTAAGGAAGGTCTTACAAAGCCTGGAAGAAGCTAAGGAAGCCATGTTTTCCCCCACATGAAAGTTAGAGATGGCAGCCAGTTGGACTTTAACAGTAGAACTAGCACCTTGGTGAAATATACCAGATAGAAATTCTAGAATAGACAGAACTGGAGCCATAAAGGGATCCAAGTTATGTTGAGAGACCCAAATAGAGAAGCATTTCTATTTGCTACGATGTATCTTTCTGGTAGAAGACTTGTGAGCAGCCACCAGAATGGTATTAACCGGTGAGGATAAAAGTGCATGTCCTAATCATTACTAGAGTTGGCACAGCCAAGCTGTGAGTTTCATACTGTCCAGGTCTGGGTGAGGAATCCCAGAGGGGTGAGAAATGAGATCCGGGACCGGATCCAAGATCCATGGTGGAACTACTAGGTGAAACCAAAGTGAGAGGAACCAGACTAGGCGAGGCCAGAATAGGGCAATGAGGATTATTGTGCTCCCCAGCCTGTGAGCTTTCTGAAGAAACTTTGGAATGAGAGGTAACGGGGAGGGGGGTAAGCATAAAGAAGACTGGGAGGCCAAGCATGAATCAGTGTGTCTCTGGGGACTTCCCCCTGAGGGGGTTCAGAGCGAAGAACTCGCTGCATTTCTGGTTGGAAGGAGATGCAAAGAGATCACAGCAAGGCCAACCCCACTAGAGGAAGATCTGTTCTGCTACTGAATGATTCAGAGACCACTCATAAGGCATCAGAATAGTCCTGCTGAGTCTGTCTGCCAGAATATTTGACTATCCCGGGGTGTGCATTGCCACCAGAAAGTGGCCGGTGGAAACCGCCCATTCCCACACTCTCATGGCTTCTCGACAAAGGGGGTAGGATCTGGTTCTGCCCTGCTTGTTGATATACCAGACTACTGACATGTCTGACTGAATAGCAATAATCCCTAGAGGAAGATGGGCATGAAGGGCTTGCAGCGCTAGAAGAACCGCCCTCATCTCCAGGATGTTGATATGCAAATTGGTCTCGGAAGGGGACCACATGCCTTGGACTGTCCTTCCCAAGCAATGCCGCCCCACCCTAGCTGGGAAGCATCTGTGGTCACTGTGGTTGTGGGAAAGGATAGAAGAAAGGGACGTCCCTGGACAAGTTCTGGGGAGAGAGTCCACCAGAGAAGCAACTCCCTGCAAGCCCGGGATATGGGTATCGGACAGGACAAAGGTAGGTCCAGAAGGGACCACTGAACCGCTAACATCCACTGGTGGACTTTCATGTGAAGATGTGCAAAGGGTAGAAGATTGATAGTGGCTGCCATGGAACTCATGGCCTGCAGAACTGTTTCCACTGAGGGGAGGTGAGATTGAAGAATGTAAGAGATGTGAAGTTTCAGATTGTTTACCCTTTTCTGGGGTGAGATAGACTTTCATTTGTATAGTGTCTAGCCAAGTTCCAATGAAGTCTAAGCTCTGAACTGGAGTCAATGACGATTTGCTGAGGTTAACTGTAATGCCCAGTCTGTTTGCTAGAAGAAGGAAGTAATCCCTGGCATGGCATAGTAGACGCTTGATAGGGGCAGCAAGGAGCCATTCGTCCAGATAGGGATAGACCTGGATTCCCTGAAGCCTCAGGTGGGCCGCTACCACCGCCATGACTTTGGTGAACACTCTGGGGGCTGTGGTGAGACCAAAGGGTAGGGCCCTGAATTGATAATGATTGGCCACCAGCCGGAAGTGAAGAAACCTGTGGGAGCACCTGCTCATTTTGATATGACAGTACCTGTCCTGGAGGTCGATCGAACACATCCAATCCTCTGCTAGCAGGTAGGGCAAAATGGACTGAAGCGTGACCATCCAGAATTTCTTCTTGGCTACTGACAGGTTCAGAGTGGAAAGATCCAGAATGGGTCCTAGGTCCCTAGTTTTCTTTGGAACTAAAAAGAACCTGGAATAGGTGGCCAATCCAGATTGGTCCGGGGGGACAGGTTGGATGACTAATTTTCTTAGCAGCTTTTCTACCTCCAGTGCTGCTTTCTCCCTTTGTGTAGGTGCAATGTCTGGGAGAAATTTTGGTGGGGGAGGTGGACCACAAATGGGATGGAGTAGCCTCTGGATATGCTTTGTAACACCCAACGGGGTCTGTTCTAATGGACTCCCACTCAGTTGGATGTAAAGAAACATGGCCTCCAACTGCCTCTAGAGATGACAATCGGGCAAGGCCTCAGGGCTGTTGCACGGGTCTGTCAGCGAAAGCTTCTCAAGACCCAAAGTTCTCTGGACCCCCTCTGCCTCTGGGCTGCCATCTATCATAACCCCCTCTGCCTCTGGGGGAAGAAGAAGAGTCCTGAGTGTCCTGGGAGAACTGAGATTTCTGGAACCATATCTTATTTGTGCCTCGCTGATTGCTTGAAAAGGATCTCTGAGGGGTGGAGAAGTGGATCCCAAAGGCAAACAGTGTCTTCCCGTCCTTCTCACTCTGGACTGGTCTCTCTCGCATGGACTACACAAACAGGGAAGAACCATCACAGGGTGCATTAGCAAACAACACCTTGAAGGGTTCTGAAAATTGACAGAGCCAGAGCCAGGTGTGGCGCCTTACGACAACGCCAGACCCGGCCACCCTGGCAGCTCCTTTCAAGGCATGGGAAAGGAGGTGCATGGACATATTCGCAACCGCATTAAGAGTGGCCATGCACGTAGAGAACATCTTCTTGCCCTCTGCTGACATGGGCTCTGGGTGCGACTCAGTGACTTCCTTGACTAAGTCACAGTGTAGTTGGATGATGTGTGCCATGTAATTCAGCACCCTTATGGTGAAGGTTGCTGAAGCATAGACTTGCTTCCCCAGATGATCAATCGTCTTTGACTCCTGGCCAGGAGGATGGACCATAGAGCTCTCCTGTGCAAGCTCTTTCTTGGTGGCAGCTGCCACCACCATAGCGACTACTTGGGACCACTTACTCCAGCAGGTCCTGTCCGGTGGGGGGGGGGGGGTTATGAACTTTGTCTGGCCTTTTTGGTATAAGTTCCACGGTATCCGGTTCCTTACATGCTCTAGAGATGATCAGGTCCACCAGTGGATCTGTAAGGGGGGGAACCCAGGACGTTGATGAGCCCATACTGAATGCCGCTAGGAACACTGACTTGTCCAGGGTTGGTTTTTGGGTGGACCACCCCCCTCTCTCTGGCGTAGGAGTTCCATGATGTCTCGAAAAGAGACATCGGGGGGGGGGGTGACCTGGGGGAACCTTCCCCTTCCTCCAAGTTAGTGTCATCCATGAGGGACTCTGGGGAGGAGTCCAAGTGCCTCTGTTTACACATTCGTTTGAAAGGAGCCTCCTCAGTGGGACTCTCTGGGAGGGACTGGCAAACTTTTGGTTGCTCCCTGTGGTAAAGCAAGCACGATGGGCTGTCCCTGAGATGAGAGGAAGGTCGGAGCTGAACCCAGAACAGAGGGAGTCTGGGTGGATTCTGAAGAGGAAATGGTCAGAGGTCTCGACCCACTCGAGAGGACCCTCTCCACCACGTCAAATGCTGAAGGAGAGCAGACATCCTGAGAAACGAGTAAGGGAGCCACTCAACCTGGATCCGACGGGGGAGTCAGAGCAGAGCCTGCATGAGCAGAGATACCAAGGGGGAGACTGCACTCCGACAAACTCAGAGCCGGCAGAACCCACTCTGATCCGACGCCTAGGCTATGGCCCCGAGAGCTCGGATCCAACATGCTCAAGGCAATGGCCGCCGTCGAGGTACAGGCTACCATCAGCGCTGACCCCCCCCCCCCCAATCTTGAGAGCTCTCGGATACAAAGACTCCATATTGGAGAAGGAGCTATGGGGGGGTGAAAAAGGGCTGCAAGCTCCCCGCTCCAGAGGGAGAGGGGGCTGGTAAGACTCCCATCTTGATCTGAGTGCGGATGAAGTTCCGCATCATCTTGTCCATCTTTGACTCACTCAAGCTGCGGGTGGAACGTGAAGAGGAAGCCACCAACACCGGCCGAGAGTGCCGGTGAGGGGAGGCTCTGGATGGTGGCTTAGATACCTCCGGCTCCAGGGAAAACCTGGGCGAACGGAGCCGAGGGGTACTGGGCCTAGGAGGATTCCTAGATTTTGAAGGAGGCCCTGACGGAGCCAAGCAGTCCGGGGATCGCTTTCTAGGTCTGTCCGTGTGACACCTTTCCCCATCTGCAAGCCTCAAGATGGGAGGTTGAGACCCACAGGCCTGGGAAGGGGCAGAAATGGTAGTAGACGTCATAGTAGAAGTAGTGGGGACAGCTGTCCCCGAAGCAGGCAGTAGTCTTTTCATTATTAGTTTAGCCCTCCTGTCCTTGAGGGCTCTAGGATTGAAGCCCGCTCAAATACAGCAGGCTGTATCTAGGTGGGCCACTCCTAAACACACCAAACACAGAGTGTGGCCATCTGCTGGAGATTGCTTATGGCCACACTCTGTATATTTTCTGAAGACAGGCTTTGGGTTCTCAGCCATGTCCAGAAGGAAGCTCAACACACACAAACCCAGACATACCCTTACTTACTGAGGGGGTAGAGGAAGGCCAGGGAAGGGACAACACTAAACAATAAACTCTCAACTTTTTTTTTTGACAACCGACGACCAACGCAAGGTAGGGGAGGTTGAAAAAGGGAGATAGGGAATCTTACTCTAACACTAAAGGGAAAAAGTATCACTTACCCAAATAAATTGCCTGGAGCTCAGCTACCACGATGCTTAGCTTTTCAACGGCAAACCAGATCTGGGGGAAGGAAAGAGACAGAGGGGCATTGTGGGTAAGGGGAGGAGCTTGGAGCTCGGATCAGATGCTAGTGATGCGGCCGTCCCGTTTCCGATCTGGATCTTAATACCCACAGGTTGAAGACCAAATGAAGTAAACTACTTCAGATACAGTGATGCAGAATTTATTTTTGTTTTACATTTCTTAACCGGGAGAGTCCGACTGGATTTTGGTCCATTTTCAGCGGAGGCCCGTGGAGAAAAACTCCACAGATACGTATATACAGACAGAGTAACTGACAATTGTATACTTTTGTACAAGAACAGTTACATACTTTGATAATTATATACTTAGTGCAAGAACACTTACAAAAATATCCCGGGTATGCCAGAATATATAACAGATTTAAAAATTACTGACTTTTATGCACAAACACAGTAATTTTAGCAGCACATAGCTACACAGGTTCTCCTATAGGTCAGTAGTACAATCACTAATCTATGATAGTTTTAACATGAAGCCAGGTTTTTGGAAATACATAGTAAATAGAGAAGGGGTTAGTCAGGGTTTGTACAGGGGCATAGCCAGTGTAATTTTAAGTATTTTTTAAGAGATGTCTTAAATTGAGTTAAAGAGGGGACTGCAGTGAGTTCAGCAGGAAGTAAGTTCCAGATTTTGCCAACCGAGTTGGTAGAGAGTCACCAGCTAAATTGTTGGATTTAACAGTTTGGGCTAGCCTTCTTTGGGAGGAACGGAGAGTTTTTAGGTTACTGCATGGGATGATAATATTTTTAAGTATGGGTGTGATTTCTGGTTGATAGAAAATTTTGTGTGCTACAATTAATTGATTATACTGAATCTGGCAGGGTAGTTCTAGCCAGCCTAGAGCTTGAAAGTTGTGCTGTTGTCTATATGGTGAGCCTGTGGCAAATTGTGCATTATTATTATTATAGCAGCTAGTGAGTTTATTTAGGTCAGATTTACTTAGATTTGTAAAAATGGGTGAGGCATATAGCAGAGTAGAAGGTAAATGTGTTCAGGCATTCACAATCTTAGCAGGCGGGGTAAAGAATTATTTAATCTTATATAAAGGGCCACGTTTCTTATTTACTATCTTAACAGTTCGGTCGATGTGAGCATCGAACTTGAGACTGTTGTCGATTAATACACCTAGTAGCCTGGTAGTAGGTTCTGGGGAAATTATGGTTCCATTGTTGGATTTTATGTTAAGTAATGGCAAAGGAACCTTACGAGTGAGGGTGAAGAGTAGCAGTTTTGTTTTATTTGGATTTAATAGGAGATGCCGGTGAGTGAGCCAGTTTTCTACCTTATTAAAGGTGCTTTGGGATAAATTCTGTAGGTCTGTCGGAGAGGTAGCAGAGCAGATTAGGGTAGAGTCATCCGCATACTAAATACCAAGTTGCTTTTGGGATGACCATATTCAAATCATTAATGAAGATGGAGAATAGGACTGGACCGAATATAGATCCCTGAGGGACTCCAAGGGTGATTGGTAAGAGAGTAGATAGTTTCCCCTTCCACAATACAGCTTGTTGTCAGCCACTTAGATAAGACTGAAACCATAGAATTGCTTGGTTATTTAGTGACAGTGTTTCTAGTGTACTTACTAGTAGTTGGTGGTTTACCATGTCGAATGCTTTTGATAGGTCTAAGTAAACGGCAGAGGAGAGCTTGTTGTTATTATGGTTTTGATTTTTTGTATAAGAGAATGATAGGAGGGCAGAGGATGTACTATGGTACGGTCTAAAACCATGCTGGGAGGAGGCTAGAACATTGTTCAGATTGAGATAGGGTAGGAGTTGTTTGTGAATACATTTTTCCATGATTTTTGTCAAGGGTGATAGGATGGCTATAGGTCTATAGTTTGATAATTCAGTGGAACGACCCCCTTTATGAAGGGGAATAATATGAGAGATCTTTCATATGGACGGGATATAGGTTTCAAGAACAGCTCTATTGATTAGTATTGAAATGGGGTATGCTAATTCATCTGTGGCTTTTTGAAGATACTCTGCTGGGAGGAGGTCTGCTGATAGGGTGGTAGGTTTTAGTTTCTTGATCAGTGACCTGATAAGTGATGTTGGTACTGGTTGAATGCTGAAGGATTGATGTGTTTTGGGCCTGGGGTCGATAGTACTTGGACTACTGGGGGTTAGATGGTTGGCGAGGGATTGAATGGTTTCTGTAAAGAAGGCGTTAGCCACATTTTCTGGAGGTTTTTGGAGGGTAGTCAAGGGGGTAGGGGTAGTGGAATGTCCTGGGTGGAGGAGGTTATTTACAGTAGCCCAAAATTTATGTGGGCAATTTTGATGTTTCTGTTGCAGGAAACAGTAATAGATTTTTTTCTTGTCTAGCGTAATGGACTTCTTTGTATCATTCCTTAGCTGTATTATAACAGTTGGCCCTTTGGGGATTTAGTGGTTCTCATTTAACAGTGAAGTCTCCCAAAACAGCTGATATTCCTGTGGAAGTTTGGAAGTTGGGAGGGAAGAAAAAGATCTGGAAGGTTTTATTTAAACAGTATTTTAAAAGGAGGAAGGGAGTACCAGCATCTTGGAAGAAAACGGTGTTGGCTGTACTACCCAAAGAGGATAACGACCCTTCAGACCAAACTTCACATAGACCTATTTCAATTTTAAACCATAACTATAAAGCATCTCTCTCTCTCTACAACTAAGATCATGGGCATACATATGGATCAATCCTCTTTTCTAAAAATACAAGAAAGACAGATGTTGACAACATGGCTGAACCTGTGGATGCACAAAGCCAGCAATGGAAATAGTGGGATTAATAAAACTAATGGTGATGAAGATTTCTCATTTAAAACAACTGCCAGAGCAAATATTACTGAATTAGAAGTTGAAGATTCTTCAGATCTGGTCAGAAAAGATATTATTGTAATTGGAGATTCAATTAGAGGAAATGATGCTTACATCTGCAGAGAAGATAATGAACATTGAACAGTGTTGCACTCGACATAAGCAAAAATTCAGGATGTGAGAAAGCTCTTAGAATGCCTTCATGTTAGTAAATATGGTTCTAATTTTATTCATGTTGGTACAAATAACCTCATCCACAACAACTTTGTTAGTAGAGAACTTATAGTCCTCTTAGACAGCACAGCTTGTACAGGTTAGGATGTATCTTACACAAATCATACATAGGAAGGACATTCAGGTCACTGAATGAAGAGAGTTTTGGGGTAAATACCTACCTGAAAAAATGTCCCGTTTTAAAAAATGGAACTGTGTAGAGTATCCAAGCCTAACTTTTGGCACACGTTTAGACAGGAGGAGTGTCTGATGTCATGATCAGGGAAGAAAATATTTGCAGTAGATATTCTGCAATATTTGTAAAACACAAGGCAGGATTTTTGTCAGGTTGAAAATTAAACAATTTAAAGATGGCAACCTTTGATGCATCTTTGAAGGTTAATATTAGGAGCATTAATAATGATGTGTTTTTATAATTTGAAAATGTGCTATGTGCTATGTCCCCACAAGTTTGATGTTTTTATTGTTTGTGAAACATGGTTAATTAACAATGACTAAAAACCTGGTCTATCAGGGTATGCATGTTTTTACAGTAATGGTCATTCTAACAAAAAATCTGGTGGATGTGTTATGATAGTGATTAAAGATTGTTATGAGACCTGTGATTATTCAAGCGCTGATGACCTAGAAGAATTCACACATATCTTGCATGAAACACAGGAGAGAAGAATAGTGGCCGAGGGCTTAGATTTACCAGAAACAGACTGGAATAATATTGACTCAACAGCATAAGTAACAAAATTGCTTAAGACATATTGTTCAGGAACAACAACTGCTTCAGATTGCAAAAAACCCTGGCAGTGACTGGAACATACTAGGCATTGTTCTTATCCCTAAAGAAAAGTACAGTTGTGTAAAATAGATTTCCTTATTTTCACTGTTGTATTCTTCACTAAAGGGATTCTCTGCCAAGGGTAGCCCAGCGTCTGTCCAGTATGCCAGAGCCTTAGGATTTTATAAAGACGTATGTCACACGTATGCTCCCTGCTTAAGGTACAGGGCATAAAGGTGACATAGGGACGTACATACCTTTGAAATGAATAGCCCCAGGAGGAACAACAGTCCTAGGAAGTAGGAGGAACATGTGCATCCAGAAGGAGAAAAATGAAGGCAGTAAAGAAGGGGGAGGAGGGACTGAGCGAATACTGCAACAGTGAAGACAAAGACATCTACTGTAATGTTAAGATTTTACTCAACTCTGCCATGTCCTTCCATGTCACTGTTGCAGTATTCTTCACTAAACGGGAGTACAACAGCTTAAGAGGAGACTTGGGAGGAGGAAGGCCCAGAACAGCCCTCATGCAGGATAGCTCTGGCAAAACCAGCTCTTGCTCTGGAAACATCAAATTTGTAATGGTTAGTAAAGGTATGGGCAGAGGTCCAAATAGCAGCCTCAAGGATGGAACTGGTATCCACAGCCTTTGAAAAAGCATCAGAGAAAGCCACAACCCTGGTAGAATTGCACTTTACAGAAGCAGAAACACTTTTTCCATGAAAGGAGTAACAAAAAGAAATGGCCTTACAGACTCATGAAGAAATAGTTTGTTTAGAAGCAGCCAAACCTAGAGACCTGGGATGAAAGGAAACAAAAAGTTGCTCAGATTTGCAAATAGCCTTCATCTTATCCAAATAATATCGGAGATGCCTATGCAAATCCAAGGTGTGAATAACGTTCTCACTAGCAGACTGCATAAAAGGAAAAATGGAGGGCAAATTAACAGACTGATTAAGAAACAAATCATTAACCACCTTGGGCATAAAAGTAGGAAGAAGAGACACCCTGTCCCTATGAAAAACTAAAAAAGGAGAAACAGCCATAAGATCCTGGGGTTCAGACAGCTTCTTAGATGAAGTAAGGGCCAAAAGAACAGACTTCATGTATAATGTTGTAAGGAAGCTGAAGCTCCAGCCTCAAAAGGAGCCAGAGTCAAAACAAAATTAAGGTACCAGAAAGGTGAAATAGGCTTCCTGAGACGTCTGATATGAAGGATGCCTTTACGAAATTGGTTGACCTCAAACCTAGAGGCCAAAGGAACAGTCAACGGCAGACGAGCAGAAAAATCTGAAAGGCGAGCTTTAACAGAAGAACATTCTAACCTAGCTAGGAGCAATTCACCACAAATAAGAGACAACCATGGGAATCTCCACAGAAAGTAGATCCTGATTACAAGCAAGGCACCAAACAGAAAACCTCTTCCATTTTTACATACAGGATTTCCCAGTAGTGGGTTTTCCTGCCTTCTGCAGAACTCTAAGCACATACTCAGAAAAAAGGTACCTAAAAGGAATCAAAACCCTATCACCCACAATGTCAGTTGAAGAGTGGACAGGTAAGGATGGATGAGAGATCCCCCGTCTTGTGTAAGTAGGTCCATCCTGTGAGATAACATGTGTGATTGCCCTTGGCTATGTGCAAAGAAGAGGGAACCAATGCTGTCTGGGCCAAAAGGGGGTCACCAACAACATTTCTGCAGAGTCTTGCTCTATCTTGAGTAGGACCCTTGGAACTGAAGGGGAGAGAAGGCGCAGAGAAACATCCCCTTCCAAGAAAATGATAGTGTGTCCACCTTCCATGACAGAGGACTGGGGACTGTGGTGAAAACCACCCAAAGTTGTCTGTTCAAAGGGGAGGCAAAAAGATCTAATCGAAGAGTAACCCACCAATGGACAATGTCCAGAAACACATCTCTGTGAAGCATCCATTCGTGAACCTGTGTTTTGGAGATGCTCAAAGAATCTGCCACTGTATTTTGCTCTGAAGGAATGTATATAGAAACACTTGATACTGGACAAGTAGATCCCAAGCTTGAAAAGCAAG
Organism: Protopterus annectens; assembly: GCF_019279795.1. Lineage (NCBI taxonomy): Eukaryota > Metazoa > Chordata > Ceratodontiformes > Protopteridae > Protopterus > Protopterus annectens. Next base: position 769,963,600 of record NC_056741.1, on the reverse strand, counting down.
TCTGCAAAGAAGGTAGCAGCATGTCCCTCCTTCCTTGCTGATGTACCACATCACTGTGATACTGTCAGTAAAGATTTTGAGAGGCAAAAAAAGGGAATGCAAGGTCTGAAGGGTGAAAAGGAGAGCTTTCATCTCCTTGAGATTGATGTGGTGTGACCTCTGAGGGAACCAAAGACCCTGGACCTTGTGGGGACTGAATACTCTCTCTGTGCATGAGGCATCTGAAAAAAAGTTACTGAGAGGGACATGGGGGCTGAAAGGGAAGTCCTGGGTTGAGTTTTGGAGCCACACTGACTTTAGGAACCACTATATCTTTCTCATATGAAGCCTGGCAAGAGGCAGCATAGGAATGGTGGAAACTATGAAATCTAGTGCCCTTAAAAACTCCCAGACTATAACTGAAACCTGAGGAAAAAGGGGGTGAAAATGGTGACTAGACAAAGAGCCTTGGGAGGAGTCAGGGAAGCCAGCAGAGGTATGGTCTGGAAGCTGCAACTGAGAAACACATGATCCTGAGAAGAAGCCAGGACAGATTTCTGGAAGTTTATCGTAAATGCCAGACTTTGCAAGAGACAAACAGTATAGTGGAGGTACTGAAGCAAGGTCTCATGGGAGGAAGCCTAAATGAGTAGGTCATCCAGATAAGGAAAGATTTGAATCCCTCTTGTCCTGCAAAAAGCAATCACAGGAGTGAGGCATTTGCTGAAAATCCTTGGGTTAGTAGAAAGGCCAAAGGGCAAAGTAGAGAACTGAAAATGCAAGGAAGAAACAGAGAAATGTAAAAACTTCCGGAAAAGGGGCTGAATAGGGATGTGAAGCTAAGCATCCTTGAGATCTACAGAGACCAGGAAAGCCTGGGGAAGAACAGGAATCAGGGTTTGAAGGAAGAACATCCAAAAGGACTGGATCTTCAGAAAGGTGTTAAGCTGAGAGGGGTCTGGAATGGGTTTCCAGGTGCTTTCCTTTCTTTCCGGGAAGCCAAAACATTTTAGAATGAAACCCCTTCCCCTCCTGGGAAGGGAGAACAGCTTTAATGTTGCCATGAGACAGAAGGCTGTGAAATAGTTCTGGGAAGAAAGGAAGCTGTTCCTGGGTAGGTTGAGGGATGCCCAGAAAAGGAGGAAAGGATTTCCACAGCATGAAGTATCCTTGACAGATGATTAATATAACCCAAGAATCGAGTGATCTTAACTGATTCGGAAGGGACAGAGAAAAAAGAAGAAATAAAGGTACCTGACTAAAAAAGGGGGAAGCAAGCAGTCAGATAGAACCTGACTTGTTTTGAAAAGGAGGTTTCTGAGAAGTGGGAGTCTGAGCAGACTTTGCAGAAGGAACCCACCTAGAACCCTTCTTACCTTTGGGAGGAGGGTGAGGCTGTCTGCAAACAAAAGCAAATTTAGACAGATAATTCCTTCGGAAATTGGGAATAGGAGAAAAAATGTATTTCAATTCCTGCAAGGCCTTTCCCTTATCCTGCAGAGACTTAAAAAGCAGAACAGCTACAGAACCAAAAAGGTTCTTATCAAGAGGAGCTTCAAACACTTTAGCCTTAATATCATCAGGCAAAGGATGGAGATGACGCAGAGAGTAATATCTCAAAACAGAACCAAAAGCAGCAACTCTAAAGAAGGCATCAGCTGCATCATAACAACATTTAATACAGTGGTGGGCTACTTGAGAAGTGGTGTCTAGTAAGAAAGGGCCGAGGTCTTCCCTTTAAAATCAGGAAGGTCAGAGATAGCCTGAGAAAGAAGGGCTACAACATACCTGGTCATATGGGTCTCGTAATCAATAGCCTGAAAAGCCAAGGTGGCTGCAGTACATACTCTCTTGCCCAGCCATTTCATGGCCCTACTGTCATTGTCCAATGGATGCAGTTTAGTAGAATTCAAAAGCTTAGGGAGCTTGTCAGAACACACAGACACCACAGAAGAGTCAACAGAAGGACATTTGCTGAGAGACTTAAACTCATCAGGCACCTTGTAAAATCTGTCAGGTTTATTAGGGGATGGAGGTTGAGAAACAAAAGCTGCTGAAAAGGTATCTAAAAGGGCAGTCAAGGCAGGAGGGACAGCAGAGGGCTTGGCAGCTGGAGGAGCTCATAATACTTCTTATGAAATTCAGAAACCTGAGAACAGTCCCACTTAAAAGTACTCCATTACACGAGAAATAGTATCCCCAAAAGAGAGTTATTCAAAAGGAGAGTCTAGGCTAATACACTCTTCTTCTTCAGAGCCATAATACAAAGGAGGAGGGATCTGAGAGGAATATGCCAAAGACTTCCCCAGAATCCAAGTCCTCATCAGAGGAATCCTGTCCTCTAAGCCTATTAAGTGGGACAGATGACCGGGGGGGGGGGGGGGGCAGGAACAAACTTCTTGGGGTGGCTTCAAGGCTATTAGTGCAGTCATGCTGGAGATCCTCAGGAGCAAGGGAAACGGGATTATTTTTCTGTTTTTTTTTTTTCTTTTAGGGACATCTGCCTTAAACACCCTAGTAGGTTCACACCCTTGCTAATATTCAACTAAGGAAGTAGGAATCTCCTCCCGGACAAGTACCTGTGGAATCCCTCTCCGTCCCTCAGAAATAATCAGCCGATGTCCCCCCTTCAACATCCACAATGGATGTCTGCAGAGCCTCCAAGGGCTTCAGAGAAGTCAGATCCATGGCAGCCTCCAATATGGTTGTGGTAGAAGAATCCAACTGACCACACGGGTGATCCTCTTGGCTTTCACCAGCCTTGAGAGAGGCATCCACGAGAGGCAGGACAGCAGCTGAATCAGGTCCAACTCTTTTGGCCTTTTTCTTGGCAGGCAGCTCACGTTCAGGATAGGAGGATTTCACCACAGCACCTTGCACCAACAATTTAAGAAGTTGTTTCTCTACGTAAATAGACAAGGAGGAAAGAAGACTACACAGTGTCTTGGGTACAGATGCTCTGCACACACAAAGCATTTTGTACAGTTGTGAGAAGCACCCAAACAAAACAGACACTGCTCATGATGATCCTTATTGGTAATCTGCCTCACACACTGACATTTTCCTTTTCTGGATGACATGTAAACCCACAAAACAAAGTAGTAAGAAAAGATAAGAGGAAAACCCCAATGGTGCACTTATCTGAAACACGGCTTGGTAACCAGCACAGAGGAAGAAGCATTCAGACAGACAATCAAAGGTGGCATTTGGACTGCTGGCAAATAAGTTGAGGTATGTACATATGTACTTCACCTTAATGCCATACACCTTGAGTAGGAGCATACACGTGAAGTATGACATCTTTATAAAATTCTAAGGCTATGGTATACTGGCTAGGCATTGGGCTACCCTTTGAAGGAAATGCTTTTAGTGAAGAATACTGCAACAGTGATATGGAAGAACATTTACTGTTACCTCATGTCAAGTTTTACCACCGTTGATGTGGATTGAGCATGGCATTATAAAGGTTAATTTGTTGCTAGATAATTCTTCCAAACTGAAATCTAAATCAATGCACAGAAGATTAACAGATTATATGAAAGCAAAACAGTCACTAAGTAAAACTAAGTGTAGTGATGCATTCAGTGGAAAAACCATAGAAGGAATGTAAAAAGTTTTGAATGAGAAATTGTTTGCATGCAAAAAAAAAAAAAAAAAAAAAAAATGCAAAAAATGTTTACCATCAGGATCGAAGCACACAACTTCAGGAGGATATATTTTCATAAGAACACGTTGCTTGATTAAGATGAGAGACAAAAAATTTTAAGAAATGGAAAAAAGAGATCAAACTAAGACTTTGAAAACTGAAATAAATAAGCTGGACAGATACATTTAATACAGTGAGAGACAAGATCAAGAAAATTTTGAAGAATATTTATATAAACATAAGGAGCATAACAGAAAACCATTTTATAAATACACAAAACGTGGTAGGAATAAAGACGTACAAACTGATAACCTGTGTAGATTCTGAATTTTATTTTCAGACAGCAGATAACAGATATATTGCTTTGAGTAAGATTTTGTAAATATAATTCCACAAAGAGGGTGATAAATTTTTTGAGTAGCATCCATGTAACCTCAAATGCTTAAATCAAATTAGATGATAATGGAAAAGAACCAAACAAACTGGACCCAAACAAAGCACAGGGATGAGATTAATTAGTAATAATGACCTGAGAACACTTTGGCATGAACTTACAAGTACCATTACACTTGTTATTTATTACAGCATACAGGTACGAGGAGATTCCCCAAGATTGGAGACATGCACTTGTTATACCTGTCTTTAAGGGAAAGGGAAGTAAGTCAAACCCAATCATACAGACCTCATAAATTTACTTTCATCTTGTGGACGGCTGCAGTGGTGCAGCGATTAGCGTTGTCACCTCACAGCAAGAGGCTCTCCAGTTTGATCTTCAGCTGGGGTGTCTTCTGTACAGAGAATGCATGTCCTCCCTGTGGTCGTGTGGGTTTCCTCCGGGTGCTCTGGTTTCCTCCCACATCCCCAAAGACAAGCTGCAAGTGGATTGGACACTCTAAAATTGGCCCTAGGTGTGAGTGCGTGCGTGTGTGTACCTTCTGTGGAAGGTTGGGCACCAGGCTAGCAACTCAACACCATAAAAACTCCACTGCCAATCATGAGCGGACAAGGTGATCCACTATGGCGACCCCTAACCGGGAAAAGCCGAGAGAGATTGTGGACAATAAAGGAGAAGGTTATATTGGGTAAATTGTCACAACTGGAAAGGTTGGAACTTCAAACTATACATCAGCATGCATACATTGAAAATGTCCTGTTACCACATGTAACAGGTTCTTCTACAACATTATAACAGCAGCTATGGGTGAAAAATTGTGCTGCGATGTAATTTATATGGCTTTAACTTCAGCATTTGATAGGGTCTTACACAAAACACTGAACAACAAATTCGAACAATTAGGTGTTGATGTACTCTTGATAAGTATATAGCTGCACAGCTTACAAACAGGACATGGCAAGTATCATTCAATTAGACAAGTGAAATTTGAGGTTACAGTCAGGGACAGGGCTCTATAACCTAGGCACACACTAGTTTAGATTACATCTCTCAGATCTATCTTTTTCATCTGAGGTGTTCTACAGTCTGTATGCAGACAAATTGAAAAAGGGTAAACTGATTACATGAGTTGCAGATGCCTGCAAAAGAACTAGACTAAATTGACCATTTCTGCACAGGAGAATAATATACTGCTAAATACATCAAAAACTAAGCATACAAGATTTGGGAAACATAAATTGATAGGTGAACATTTAATGCAGCAGGCAGTGATAGAAACTGTAGACTCAATTAAGGACCAGCACACATGGGTAGATCCAGTTTTGAGTTTTTCTAATCATATCAACCAATTGATTAATGACAGTTATAGAACTATAACTTGTATAAAAAGATTTATGAAGTCTAAGTCATCAGAAATTATGAATTCATGGTTAGTTACGTTAGACCCAAACTTGAGTATGGAATAACAATTTTGAAATCTTGTAAGAAAACAAGCATAAATAAACTGGAATGAGTACAGTGGAAATATACCAAGGGCATCCATTGATGTGAAAATTTAAGTTACTACGAGCAAAATATCTGAACTTGTACAGTGTTTCATACAGATATTTAAGAGAAGACCTTATTTAGGTAGCTAGGGCATTTAGAGACTACCTCTGGGATTTTGTGAGGTTATCAAAAAGCAGTAGAGAATCAAAGGACAGCCTATGTAGAAGATTCTATAGGAATGAGATGTGTACTAATTGGTTCTCTTATAGAGCAGCTGATGCATGGAACAGACTACCAAATTACATTAAAGCAAGCACTAGTTCAGATATTTTTAACAAACTGGGCAGTTATTATGGGAACAACTGTTCTGGTATACTGGCAGGCTAGAAAATCATTACTGCCCATGGCTGAAATATTTGTACATGTATGTGATGTGGTTTTGTGGAGGGGAGCCAAACATTTGGCAACATTAATAGAATAATGATGATCCAAAGGGAAGAATAATGCAAGGAAATGCTCTCTATTGAAATGTCAGCACTCGTGCCAAGTGCAGATATGCAATATAAAAATGATAAAAACACATGAGAAGAGAGAATCTCAAAAGAATTCGAATCCCCTGTACCACCCCATGTTGGGGACAAGCCCTCACATCCCCCAAAGTTATACACACCAACTCCAAGACTGCCAAACCTCTGAGAAAAATAGGACATTCAGAGAAATGGCTTCTAAAAGTTGTTCTATACAAATCTGGTCTTTCAGCCATTCAGTCTCCATATTTGCTCTAACGGGTCCCGACATTTCCATTGGCTACTATAAGAAAATTCCTTTTCAGTTGGTAGGTCTTGATGCAGAGAAAGCATTTGATAGAGTCAACTTGGATTTTATGACAGGACAATTTACATTCCCTGACAAAATAGGGTTAATTAGGATGATATATGAAGGACTGGTGGAATGAATTAATGTGGCAGAGTTCCTCTCTGGCAAGCTGTCTGATGAGAGGAACAAGGCAGGGGGTGTCCTCTTTCCCCTCTTTTGTTCACTTTATATTTAAAGACATTGGCAAATTCAAGAATATTAATGGTACATTAATCATGAAAAGTTTATTTGCAGATGAGATTATTTGTACTTGAAAAATCCATAAAAAGACATTTCAGTATTGTGGAACATTGTGAGAGTTTCAAGTCTTTCAGGAATAAAAAATTAATGACGATAAAACAAAGGCCATAGCAGGAAACCCATACATGAACTGGTTCAGCAATACCCATATTTTGAAGGACATTATAAGGTGAAGTATTTAGGTGTATGGATTAAAAACGGATTTTGTTATGGCAGCTAAGGAGAGGTAGCAAGAGACTAAAAAGATGAAACAGAGAAACTGGAAGCTTGATCATGGAGATGGATAGCTAGATACAAACAGCAAACATGTCTTTTGTCCCTTTAGTTTTATATACAGGTCAGGCATATTGTTATCAACTAGAGGAATAGTTGCGGATGATAATAAAGACTTGAAAGAATTCACTTTGGAGGGAAGAGGGCACGAGTTAAGTGGGATAAAGTGATCCTACCCACAAAATAAGATGGATTAGGATTTCCTAATTTGAAGGGATACATTTGTGCTACATAACACAGAAAAAAATTATATACTCACCATAACGTTCCATCTGTGTTGTTCGTTTTCATTCTTCCTCAACTGTTGGGTTTGGATCTGGACCTCAGATCTGACTCAGCCATTTCTAAAGCTGCTGGTAACCAAAAAGTTCAAGCGTTTCCCTTACCCATAATGCACCAACCCTTAACATAAACCAGATCTTGTCTACTGGTTTACCTAAAGTGGTATCTACCAACATGCATACATAAAGAAACAAATTTGTATATATCCTACAGAAGGAACTATATCTGGAGCTCAATCATAAAGGACGGTGGTGTCCTTGCAATATCAAGCTCTTCCAGAAGTTTTTTGAAACGAGGGTTGGGGGTTAGTGGGCAGGAAGTTGAGGAAGAATGAAACTGGACAACACAGATGGAACTTTATGGTGTGTACATACAGTTGAACGAAAGTATTTGCCCACTTCCTGCTTTCTTATTTCTTTGCACGTTTGCCACATTTAAATGTTTCAGATCATTAAACAAATTTAAATATTAGACAAAGATAACCCAAGTAAACACAAAATGCAGTTTTTAAGTGATGATTTTCTTTATTAAGGAAAAAAAAACTATCCAAACCTACATGGTCCTATGTGAAAAAGTAATTGCCCCCCTTGTTAAATCATGAAGTAACTGTGCTTAATCACATTTTTGGGAAAGCTGAGTTTAATTTCCACACCCAGGCCTGATTACTGCCAGACCTGTTAACTCAAGAGATCTCTTAAATAGAACCTGTCAGACAAAGTGAAGTAGGCCAAAACATCCCAAAAAGGAAGACATCATGCCGCGATCTAAAGAAATTCCAGAACAGATGAGAAACAAACTAATTGACAGCTATTAGTCTGGAAAAGGTTACAAAGTCATTTCTAAAGCTTTGGGACTCCAGTGAACCATGGTGAGAGCCATTATCCAAAAATGGAGAAAACATGGAACAGTGGTGAACCTTCCCAGGAGAGTCCGGCCTACAAAAATTACCCCAAGAGCGCAGCAATGACTCATCCAAGAGGTCACAAGAGAACCCAGAACAACATCTAAAGAACTGCAGGCCTCACTTGCTTCAGTTAAGGTCAGTGTTCATGACTCAACCATAAGAAGAGAGACTGGGCAGAAATGGCATGCATGGCAGAGTTCCAAGGCAAAAACCACTGCTGACCAAAAAGAACATAAAGGCTCAACTCACTTTTGCCAAGAAACATCTTGATGATCTCAAAGACTTCTGGGAAAATATTCTATGGACTGACGAAACCAAAGCTGAACTTTTTGGGAGGTGTGCATCCCCCATTCCATCTGGCATAAAAGTAACACAGCATTTCAGAAAAAGAACATCATGCCAACAGTCAAACCTGGTGGTGGTAGTGTAATTGCCTGGGGCTGTTTTGTTGCTTCTGGACCTGAATGACTTGCTGTGATTGATGGAACCATGAATTCTGCTCTCTACCAAAAAATCCTGAAGGAGAATGTCCGGCCATCAGTTCGTGACCTCAAGCTGAAGCGCACTTGGGTTCTGCAGCAGAACAATGATCCAAAACACACCAGCAAGTCCACCTCTGAATGGCTTAAAAAAAAAACAAAATGAAGGTTTTGGAGTGGCCTAATCAAAGCCCGGACATGACTCCAATTGAGATGCTGTGGCATGACCTTAAAATGGCGGTTCATGCTCGGAAACCCTCCAATATGGCTGAATTAAAACAATACTGCAACGAAGAGTGGGCCAAAATTCCTCAACAGCGATGTGAAAGACTCACTGCCAGTTACCGCAAATGCTTGATTGCAGTTGTTGCTGCTAAGGGTGGCACTACCAGTTATTAGGTTGAGGGGGCAATTACTTTTTCACATAAGGCCATGTAGGCTTGGACAGTTTTTTTCTTAAATAAAATCATCACTTAAAAACTGCATTTTTGTGTTTACTTAGATAATCTTTGTCTAAAATTTATATTTATTTGATGATCTGAAACATTTAAGTGTGACAAACATGCACAAAAATAAGAAATCAAGAAGGGGGCAAATACTTTTCCATTGCACTGTATCTTCTTTACCTGATGTTGTCAATTTTCATTCTATCCTCAGTTGTTAGGACAGAGTCCCCAGCTACCTAAAATCCCGGGTGGACTCTAAAGGAAGGATACTCCTGAGCACAGTTCAGCCAAAGGCTGCTCTAACCCTTGAGACCAGATCCAGTTTGTAATGACTGAAAAGGTATGAGGATTTGCCCAGCTTGCAGCTGCACATATGTTGTTCATGGGAGCCCTGGTTATAAACATCAAAGAAGTTGCCATGGACCTAGTTGAATGGGGTCTTACAGGTTTAGTTAAGGTTAGACCAAGCTTGTTATAGCTAAAGGAAATACAATCAAGTCAGCCATTTGGCTAGAGTTACTTTTGCAACTGGTTTGCCCCATTTCAAATCTGTAAAAGAGACAAACAACTGGTCTGCCTTCCTCATTTCTTTTGTCCTATGTAAATAAAAATTTAATGGTCTGTGAACATCCAATAAATACAACATATATTCGCCTTTGTAAATTTAGGAAAGAATACTGACAAATGAATGGATTGATTGATACTGGATTCTGATACTACCTTTTGAAGGAAAGACACATGGGTACATAATGTAACTATTCTTTAAAAAAACAAGTAGGGAGGGGGGTTTCAGTGACAAAGCTTGAAGATCTGAAATTCTTCTGGCTGAGGTAATGGCCACTAGAGAGAGTTTCCCAAGTCAGGAACTTAAAGTCACATTTAGCAGTTGGTTTAAAGGGGGAATGAATTAAGGCTGGCAGTTGCAAGTTCAAATCCCATGGTGGAGTAGGACCTTTATATGGGGGTCTCAATAGAAGAGCACCCCTCAAGAATGGTTTACAAAGTTCAGAAGAGGCCACTGAAGAATTTTCAAATCCAATATGAAAATTAGATACTGCTTGAGAATCCAAAGCTGGGAAAGATGATAAGGCCAGAAGAAGGAGAACCAAATCTGATGAGGCCAGTAAGGTGCAATGAGGATGACTTTGCTCTTCAACCTGGTGACTTTCTGCAGGAATTTCAGATTTAGAGGAATTGGTGCGCCAATCATGAAGTATAGCATCGCTCTGTGATTCCCCCTGAGGGGTGATTAGGGCAAAGTAGCTGCTGCATTTGTTTTTAGGGGAGCAGAAAAAAGATCATAGCAAGGCTGGCCCCATCGGCAGAAAACCATATCTGCCACTTTCATGTTGAGGGACCTACTCGATCTGTTTGCTACCACATTGGATTTCCCCAGAATGTGCACTGCTATGAGAAAGAGGTTAGATGAGATCACCCATTGCCACACTCTGAGTGCTTCTCAACACATGAGGGGTAAGATCTGGTCCCGCTTGTTTATTGATGTATCAAATCACAGACATACTGTCTGTTGGAATCACAACTGTCCCTAAAGGGAGAGAGTTCTGGAAGGCCTGCAATGCTAAAAGCTCTGCTCTCATCTCTAGGACATTGACATGCAAAGCTGGCTCTTTCAGGGACCAACTGCTTTCGACTATTCTCTCCAGAAAGTGTCCCCCCAATCTGGGAAGTGCCCTTGGTCACTATGGCCTTGGGATGAGGGAGAATGAAAGGATGGCTTTGTAGAACATAATTCAAATAAATCCACCAGCAGAGGTATCTCTTGCATGCTTGGGCAATTCTTATTTGTGTTGACATGTGCTTGTAAAGAATAGAACACTGTGTTGCTAACATCCATTAAAGAATTCTCATATGAAATCTTGCTAGGGAAACTCAGATTATGGCAGATGATACTGATCCCAAAGCTTGAAGGATCAACCGGGTTGAAATACTGGTACTCCGAAATATTCTCTTGACTTGGAATCTGACAGTCTGTACTCCTGAGAGAGGAAGAGAAGCAGTCACTGATATGCTGAAGACTGCTCTTGTGAATTCCAAAATCTGAGTTGGTTGTAGGTAAGACTTGTGATTTAGGGTTATCCCCAGATGAAAACAAATCTGAAATACCAGATCCCTTGCCCAAACTATCAGTAGATATGGAAACAAGCGGAATCCCTGCAGTCTCAAGTGAGCTGCCACCACTGGCATGCATTTAGTAAACAGCCTGGGGGCAGTGGTGAGGCCAAAGGGCATTGCATTGTACTGGTAATGCCAGACTCCCAGCCAGAACCGTAAGTACTTTCAGGCTTGTCTGTTCATCTTTATGTGATAGTATGCATCCCGAAGGTCTGTCGAGCACATCCAGTCTTCCTTCCCAGAAAGGGGAGAATGGACTGAACTGTGACCATCCAAAACTGTGTATGCTGAACTGACTTGTTCAATATGTTGAGATTCACAAGTGGTCTCCAGTCCCATTTTCTATTGCACTAAAAAGAATCTTGAGTAAGTTTTGGATTTTATCTGGTATGCCAGGATTTCTTGGACGACTCTTTTCCAGCAGCTTTTGTATTTCTAATGCTGCTACTTTCCTCTGACTGGGTAGAGCATCAGGAATTTTGCATACAGTTAGAGGCGGAAAGGAAAATGGAATTATATAACCTCTGAAAATAATCCTCTGCACCCAAGTATCCCTTGTTATGTCTAGCCAGGCTTTCTGGTTCAGGGATAGTAGACTCCTGACTGCCTCCAAAGGTGGACAATCAGGCCTCCTTTCAGGAGCGCTGGTAGGGTCTATCAGAGAAACAATCATTGGATATCTGGTTTTGTGGGCTTCCTCTACTGTGGGAGTGTCACTGTCCATTAGAACGTCCCCTGCTGCCCCCTAGGGGAACTTTCACCATGTGTGCCCTGTAAAGGACCTTGGGACTCTCTGAACCACATTTTCTGACCACCTCATTGATTCCTAGAAAATGATAGTTGAGGAGTCCAAAAATATACACTCACTGCAGAGAGGGTCTTTCCATCCTTCCCACACCTGGAAAACGTGTCCTTCACTTTTGGGCCAAACAATGAACTGCCATCAAAGGTAGCACTGAAGAACAAGGACTAGAAGGGCTCCTCAAAATCACATAAGCACATCCAGGCATGCCTCCTAATGGATATGCCTGAACCGATTGCCCTTGAGGGATCTTTGGCTGCGTGCAAAATAAGCCTCATGGATGAATTCAAAAGGATTGGAGGGTAGCCATCTGGGAGGCCACACACGATTAGGCCTCAGCAGAAATGGTCTCTGAAAGGAATTTTTGAAAGTCCACTGATCAAGTCCCTTTGTATCTTACCAAAATATGCCAAATAGTTGAGCAACCCAAGAGCAAAGGTCAAAGGTCACTGAAGCATAGCTATGCATCCCAAACTGGTCCATCACCCTAGACACCCTGTTAGAGGGATGAACAAAGGAACTTTGTTTGGCAAGTTCCTTCTTGGTGGCTGCTGCCACAACCATATCATCCATGGGCACCCCCTTACTCCATAATTCCTTCCCGACAGGTGGAGCCAGAATCTGATCTGGCCTCTTAGGGACTGGCTCAACTGAGTCAGGTTCCTTTCATGCCAGCTGAGAGACCAAATCAATGAGCCTGTCAGTGTGCAGAGTAATCCATGAGATAGACGGATCAACCGCCAAAGGCTTCCAAAAATACTGATTCCTCCTGTAAAGGGTTGCTGGTGGTCCAATCACTTCTCTGTTTAAGATCTCCAGGATGTCTCCAAATGAGACTTCTTCCACAGGTAATCATGGGGACCCTTCACCATTGTCGAAATTCACATCCTCAGTGACAGACTCATGTGGCAAGTCCAAGTGCCTCCTCTTGCACTTTCTCTTCCTATAGACTTCCTCAGTGGGTGTTCCTGGGAAGTGTCGGAAGAGAAGAAAAAACCCTGCTGGGTGGTCTGGGAGTTTCAAGATGATTGTCCCTGTGGTATAGAATGCTGAGGCTCCAAGAGCAGAGATATCTGGGAACAAGACTGAAGATCTGAGGGTGTTGGATCTGTCAGTCCTGTCGAAGCAGAAAATACGCTCTTCACTACCTCGAAGGCAGACTGCTCCAGAAAGAAGGAAGACCTCAGTGCAAAGACATGCTTCTAGACTGCTGTCTCCTCCCACCCTGAAAGCAATCTCCCTGAGGGGGAAGTGAGAGCCAAGCTATCCAGTACCGAAGCACCAAGGCACAGAGATGGCTCCGAAACCTTCAGAGTTGACTCCAATGCCTCAGATCTGACAAGGAAGCTTCGGCTCTAAGATTCATCTGGATTCAAACATGTTGAAGCAGTGCATTCAGACAGCTTCGGGTCTGAAGATGAAGTTATCTTCGGTTCCAAGCCAGATGGACCTAGAAGGATCAGATCCAGGGACTCTAAAGCAACCAAAGAGATCAGAGAAGGAGTAAGAAGCGGTGGTGTGGTAGATGAACGGGCTTCCTGACCAGAGGGGATAGGAGCTGGTAAAATGCCTATCTGGATCTGTGCCGGGAGAAACTTCATCATTCTGTCCACACCTCCACTAGTCAAATGAGATGAGGCAAGAGAAGGTGACTATGATCTGGGCCATTCCAAAAAAGGAGATGGGACCCTGGAAGGCACAGGATCATAAGGGGAATACCTGGTCCTTGGAGTAATAGTCGGACCCGAAGCAGTCAGATCAGTAGATTTCTTTGTTGGATCCAAGGATGTAAAATCCACTAGTTTCTTCTTCGGATCCGAAAGGGAGGAGCTTTGAGATCTTCTGGGATCCAATTTCGTTCTCTTCCTTCATGGCTCTGAATATAGAGTGGAAGAAGTGGAAGGCTTTGGAGACTTTGACATGGACTCCTTAGCTTTAATTCTACGGGGATTGAGCCTCAGCAATCGTTTCACCACACAAGGTGGCAAAAAACCTTTGAGGAAAAGTTTATTTTTCCTATCCACAAAACACACACATTATAAATATATATATATATATATATATATATATATATATGTGTGTGTGTGTATAGTATTAGGACTACACTATATAATAGAAAATAAGAAAAAAAACTAGCAACAATGGAAAAAAAGTTACAATACTGTAAGAGGGAAAGGGAATAATATAGACAGAGGAATTTAAGAGATTTAAAGAGAAGAAACTGCACTTATCTGAATGGAAACTTGAGAACTACGGCTGACCACATCTTTTCACGAAAAGTGGCAAATGACATTTGGGGTATGTTAGGGGTTAGTGCATTATGGGTAAGGGAGAAGCTCGACAATTTTTTGGTTACAAGAGCTTTAACAATGGCAGGGTCAGATCCAAGGTTTGGATCTGAACCAAACAGTGGAGGATAGAATGAAAACTGACATCACCAGATCAAGAAGTTATAAATCAAAGTGGAAAGGGGTGATGATGAAATGAATGGGGGGTTTTGAAAAATAATGAGAGTACGATTTTGGATGCAGATCCTTAAGGAGAACAGCAACAAACATACATATTACTATATTCATAACGTACCAGAATATATTCTAAGAACTAAGCTAACAAAGTAGTGGAGAAAGGAGATTTTGCCAATATGGTTGCCTGCAAGGAGGGGTATACAAAATAGGCAAGAGGGGGCTGGAAACGAAAACTGGCAAAGGAACCAATGTATTGGGAGCAAATAACTAGAGAGGGAAATGTAACAGAATGGGATGACGCTAAGAAGATGTTTGGAATGTAAGTTAGAGACTCCTTTCCCATCCAAGGATTAGTATCAGAACACAGGCAAAGACAAGGGATGAGGAGTTCTAAAGGAAAAAAAAATCAAATCTTCTGTAGACGTTTCAGTTCAGTCTAGAACAGAAACTGCTATTAAAAAGGGAAAACTAGTAGGACATATAAAAACTACACAATAAATACAGAAATAAGAGAATATTAGAAAAGACTGGGAATGGAGACTGGAAAGGGCATTTAAGGAAGAGCAATGGGATGACATCTATTCAGCTCCCATGTAAGTAAAGGCCAAAAGGTTTAGGATTTTTTATTGGAGGCTGCATGGGTATTTTTATATCCCAAGCAGACGTCAGGAAAGGGAAGGAGCAAATTACTAGAAATAAATGTAATTTGTAGGAACAAAACAAGCAGAATAATATTCAGGAGGAGGAGAAGTGGGATTTAAGGGAAGGCAGTAATTCAGCAATTTATGCACTGTTGGAGTGAATGATAATGGTTAAAAATAAATCATATATGTATACTGCAAAAAAAAATAATAACAATAAAAAAATCCCAGGAAACTCCTTTTTTTATAAAGACTAATAACCCTGATCGTTTTCCTTATGTAAATGTTGATTGTCTTTTCGGCTTTTCCCATTAGGGGTTGCCACAGCAGAACTCCGGTCCGCTAATGATTGGCAGTAGATTTTTTTTTTTTTTTTTTTTTTTTATGGTGCCGGGTTGCCAGCCCAACGCCCAACCTTCAGCGAAGGCACACCCATTCACACATGTCTTTCGGAGGTCACTCGACCGCGGGGAGGACATGCAGACTCCACACAGAAGGAGCAGCTTCTTATGTAGTTAATTCAAAGTACATTGTCTTCTGTTATACACTTGCAAAAATGCTTATTAAAATCTGAGAATAATTACTGCTGTTTTAGTCAAGAATATTCTGACTATGCTGACTTGTTTACATCAACCAACTTGACAACTTTCTGCCAATATGGCTCTCTCAATTCACTTAAGGGTCCACCTTCCCCACTTGCGCCCACAGGAAGCACAAGCAAACCAGCCTACTGTACGCTTTTTATTTTTTATATTTTTCCACTAATGGATTTGTTTTTCAATTGAATTATACAGGTTATAAGTCACATTAAAGGTGAGAAAAGTTTTGAAATAATTTACTGTGGTCTCATTTTTTTTGCATCACAAAAACCTGGCATTTTAACAGGGGTGTGTACACTTTTTATATCCACTGTAGCTAGATATGAATTAGATTCAGTCAAATGATATTGGCTTAACCATGCAATCTATACAAACTCTCTTCTTTTTGCTCTTAATTCCATTCTCACTGACGTCTTGGACAGATTTCCACCAGCAGGAGAAATCACATCACAGAAAAATCCCCCTGGATCAACAGAACAGTGACAGAACATGCAGAAAAACAAGACATGCCATGGAAAACATACAAGCAACTGAATAATGCCAATTCTCTTAAATACAGAGAGTCAAGAAACTAACATATCAGACTTACACAAATAAATAAATAAGCCAGCATTTCTTCACTTCTGTTTGAACACATTTTAGCCCAATAATGGTTAACCTGTGTGCTCTGACTTACAGCACATATGGATCTCATGCCATACTTGTACAGTGGATTTGTACCTGGGAAAGGCAGTCTCAAGAAACTCTCCTCTCTGCCTCACTTGCCACTTCATTTTAGCTCAGTGAAATATGCTGTGCCCCAGCTTATGTTAATATACAATGCAGTACCTGAAGCCTTTTTCCTCAAAATGCCCCTTCGAGCAGACTTCACTGAGGGAAAAGTGAAGTTCAGTGCTCAAGGTTAATGCTATTTTTTACGTTAGTGCATCCAGTATCTAACAGCTTTAATGCAAGCACTGCATCTGGAAACAACCTTTTGTATTTGTGCATCTGACTATATCTTCACCCCCCCCCCCCAATCCCACTTAGTGTTCTAGTTGTTCTTTCTGTTAACCATGTCTGCGCTACTCCCAGATCCACCAAATGTTTCACCCAAGATGCTCAATGTAACTGTAGTGTTGGGTGGGAACCCCGACTTCTCGGGAAACAGACCTTATGGCACCCACTAACAATGCCTTGGAAGCAAGGAATCCCATAAGGAGAAAATGCACAATTAGCCTCTATTAACAGGGTGGGCAGTCAGCAGTCACTAGTCCTCCCATGTTAGCATGCTGACATCATACTATTAAGATGGGCACTCACTCAGAAGTGGCTAAAAAGACATGTCTGCCCATGGCCCTTCGAAAGCCTTCACTTGCGCCAATGTCCGACTTTCTCATTTAAATAATGTCTCATGCAGGTCCTTTTCATTATCTCCACCCAATAACACCTGTAAATTAAGTTTCCTAACAAACATCTTTAAATCAATTAGCAATATCGGCAACATTTGCTGTGGCTCAAGGAATAACGGTAAAGCCTCTGACAAGGAAGTCTGGATGTTCTGGGTCGATGTGCAAGTCAGTAAAGTAAAAAATATAATTGAAAAAGAAGTGACTAACCCTTTACTTTTACTGACAAAATCAAAATTCAATCCAGTTGATTCTACAGAAAATTTTGTGTCTGTGGATAGTTTCTCTCTGCTGCTTGTACCACCCTCTGTTCTTGGCTCAGTTGCCCTGGTGATACTAAAAAGTTCCTCCCGGTCTTGCACCATACTTGTTGGCCAGTCTCTCAGAACACTTTAAGGTCAGTGGTTCCACAGGGGACATTTGAATATCATTCAGTGAACAGATTTCACCTACTTTGCCTTCCGCAAATCCCCTGCCTGTTGAGACCTGCCATGGTGAAATGTCTGTAACTTAGAATAAACAGTCTTATTTTGATAATCACTGTCATCCCATCCTTTTTTGTTTTCAGAATAGCAATCTTAGAATCTACTTTGTGAACTATTCTATTAAAACTTTCCTGATGTTGAAAAAATAATAAATCCTGGATAACTGAAGCAATCAGGGGTGATGTATTATGTCTACGCTTACTCATACTTCGTTCATTTTCTTTCACAACCAGTCTAGTTAATTCCAATCCCATTCTATCAAACAGTTCTATAAACTCCATGTGAAAGGGGGTGTTCTCTTCAATGCCGTTTGGAAACCTCCACAACCTTAATCCCTTGGAAACATACTAGCATTGAATATTTTGTCTTCAAAAATAATTGTCAATCTGCAACATCTGATATTTTTAAACCACTTTTTCAAAAATCATAATCTGCTGTTCAACAGTAAGACACTCATTGTATAGTATGTTCTCTGGCAAATCATTGTAGTTGTAATCCAATTTATCCAACCATTTAATGACAGTGGCCATTTAAGACCAGTCTTCACTCCCATATCTAGCATCACTATTTCTACAATATGAGCCTGCCATAATGGAAGGTTGTGTTGGATGATTCACACTGGTACAAAAGTTCTCTAGATTACCTTGTTAACTGAATCCCACACATGGACCAAGCATAGAACTAGATGGCATAGTCTGTGACAGCTGTTGCATCAATAAGGTCAAATTCTCAACCAGTGTGGTTAGAATGGGAACTTGTGAATCCCCCAAATGCCAAGTCCTCGGAGCAGTGCATGTAAATGAATGGGTGGAATTGTCAAGCATGGTTCTGACAAAGTCCTGGATGTAGTGGGGACAAAAGCGCTCAACTGGCTTAACATACGGTTGTACATTACTAGGTTTTATTATTTTTAAATAAAGTTTTGTTCTGTCATTTCTGCAAGCTGTGAGTCAGTCATTTGTTTTTGTTTACAGTGGATTTTTGTGACTGACTGGGATTAATTATTTTCTGACTTGCCATGTGTTTTGAGTTACTGGCTTTGTTTTGACAAATGGCATTCAAAACGTCTCTACACATCTCCACAGACTTTGTATTTGGGGATTCACAAGTCCCCATTCTATCCACGTTGCTTGGGAAATTTGACCTTACTGGTGAGAAATCTATCACAGACTATGCCATGCAGTTCTATATGCTTGTGGGATTCAATAAACGAGGTAATCCAGAGAACAGTAATGTGATTGGTAATATTCATACAAATGTGAATCATCCAACATAGCCTTCCAGTATGGCAGGCTCCAATTGTCAAGGCCGTGATTCTAGACATACAGGAGTGAAGACTGGTCTGAAATAAATGTTGTCAATTAATTTTTGGATAAATTAGATTACATCCATGGTGATCTGCTGGGGAATATACTACACAACGAGCATCTTACTGTTGAACAGCGGATTATGAATTTAGAAAAAGTGGTTTCAATATGTAAGATGTTGCAGATGGACAATTATTTTTTAAGAGACAGTACTTAACATCAACATGTTCCCAAGGGATTAAGGATGCAGAAGTTCCCCAAAGACACTGAAAAGAAAATCCAGTTTTATATGGCACTTATAGAACTGCTTGACAGAACGGCATTGGAATTAACTAGATTGGTTGTGAAAGAAAATGAATGACATACGAGTAAGCTTAGACATGATATATCATCCCTGATTGCTTCAATCACACAGGATTTATTATTTTTCAACATCAGGAGAGTTTTAATAGAAAATGTCACAAAGGGGATTCTAAGACAGCTATTCTAAAAACAAAGCATAAGAAACTGAGACGGGAGGACACTGTTTATGCTAAGTTACAGATATTTCACCATGGTAGTTCGACAGGCGAGGCCTCTTGTGGATGGAAAAAGTACAGTTGTGTACACTTACCATAAATGTAGATGTTCGAGTGTATTCACTGTTGCAGTCATTACATTTGGGTAATCTGCTGGCAGGTTGCCTTCAGTCAGCCTGAATTCCAAAGTCTTGGGTCCGGCGTCGGTTGCTGTCTCCTCTTCCATGACGTCAGGTCGTCAGGGGTATAAAACAAGCAGTCAACGCCATTTTCTTTAGTTTTTCTTGCCCCAGATGTCAGGTGCCCCCTAAATGGGTAGCAAAAATATATATATATATAAACTATATATACATGCAATATAAATGGGTAGCAAAAATATATATATATAAGCTATATATACATGCAATAATACAAACTTTACCTTCATTTACAAGCAAATACACCACAAAGGTTGCAGAAGATAGTGAAGGAAAGAGGAACTCCAGAATAAAAAGGGGGATGGCGGGCGGGTAACCTGGACTACAAACGTGAATACACTCGAACATCTACATTTATGGTAAGTGTACACAACTGTACTATGTTCTTCGTGTTTCACTGTTGCAGTCATTGCATTTGGGTAGAATCCCAAAGCTATGGATGGGAGGCTGGAGCTAAACTGCATTAGGGGCGGCTATAAGGCCCTGCAGAACTGCAGTGGCAAAGCCTGTCCTGGACTTAAAGTAGAGAGACAAATGATAATGCTTTGTAAAAGTGCGAACAGAACTCCAAGTAGCAGCGTCTAGAATGTCTTTGGTTGGTACTCCTCTGAGAAAAGCTGCTTATGTAACTGCAGCCCTGGTGGAATGAGGCCTGATGCCCTTGGGCACTGGTTTGCCACGGTGTAAGTGGCAGAAATGAATACAGTGGCTTATCTACTTTGAAATAGTCTGCTTTAAAATAGCCTTTCCCTCTGATCCTGCAGCAAATGTCACAAGCAACTGCTCAGTTTTTCTAAGAGCTTTAGTCCTGCTCAAGTAGAATCTTAGTTGTCTGTGTACATCCAAGGAATGCAGAATCCGGTCCCCCTTGTTCTGCGGATTTGGATAAAAAGTTGGCAGATAAATAGTTTGGTTAAGAGCCACACTAGAAACCACCTTAGGCATAAATGAAGGATGGGTCCTGAGGGACACCCTGTCTGGGTGAAATATGAAAAAAGGCACCACAGCCATGAGGGCCTGTAGCTCTAAGACCCTTCTTGCTGAAGCAATTGCCTGGAGCAGAGCTGTTTTCCATGATAAGAACTTTAGATCTACAGTAGCAGCTGGTTCAAATGGAGGCAGGGAGAACTTTTCCAACACATAATTGAGGTCCCATGCAGGAATTGGTGATTTTCTGGGAGGCCTTAAATTTTTGGCCCCTTAGTAAAGGATGAGAAAAGATTGGTGGCTCTGTGTTGTAATGAGCCAAGATGGCAGAGGCATGGATTTGTATTGACGAAAAAGATAGGCCTTTGTCAAGCATCTCAGTCAAGTATTGTAAAATCTGAGGAAAATTTGGCTCTGCTGTGTTAGTTCCTTGTTCTTGGTTCCAAGCACAGAATCTCTTCCATTTATCAGCATAAGATTTTCTAGTACTAGGCCTTCTGGCTTCCAAAATGACATCCATCACAGCTTTGAGAGGTGTTGTTTGAATAACTACATGATCAGTCATGCTGCCAGGTTCAGTGTTTGGAGCTGATAGTGCAGGATCTGATTGTTTTGCTGGGACAGTAAGTGAGGTATTTGAGGCAAGGCGCAAACTGATTTTCCAGCTGAAGGATAGGGCGTCCACTTTCCATGATGGTCTGTGATAAGTCCTTGTACAGAATTTTTCCAGTTGATAATTCCGAGAAGAGGCAAATAGGTCTATGCCCGGGCTCCCCCATTTCTTCGTTATCATGCTGAAGACTTGTGGATCTATTTTCCACTCATGAGGGTCCATAAGGTTTCGGCTTAAATCGTCTGCCAGAGTATTTTGCTTTCCTGGCAGGAATTGAGCTTGAAGATGTACTTGGTAAGTCAAGACTGTGTCCAACAGTGCCATGGCTAGTCTGCAAAGGGGGTATGAGTGCATGCCCCCCTGCTTGTTTATATACCACATAACCGTGGTGTTGTCCGTCTTTATCAGTAGTTGTCCTGGATGAAGTAAGTCCTTGAAGACTGTCAGGGCATTTTGAATAGCTAACATCTCTTTTTGGTTGATATGCAGATGCATTTGTTTTGGGGTCCATATGCCCTGAATGCATCTTCCCACTAGGTGGGCCCCCCATGCATAGTCTGCTGCATCTGTTGTTAAGGTTTGGCTGGCAGGGGGTAGAGTGAAAGCCAGTCCCATGTTTTGGTGACATGCCTTTGCCCACCATAGAAACTCCTGTTGTAGGCAGGGAATGAGAGGAATCATTGTTTCCAGACTGTGACAATGTTGACTCCATAAACTTTTTAGGTACCACTGTAGTTTCCTCATATGCAGTCTTGCATATGGAACCAGTAGAATGCAGGATGCCATGAACCCCAAAGCCTGCAGTTTGTCTTGCAGATAACTGGGTTTTTGTTGCCATCAGTTTGACGTAAGTAGTCAGTTGCCTTTGTTTGTCTGGCGTGAGGAAAGCCATCTGGGCAGTTGTATTCAAGCTTGCACCCAGGAATGTTATCTTTTGAGAAGGTACTAGTTGTGATTTATTTTCGTTTATTGTGTACCCTAGGCATGTTAGAAGCCTTTTCACAAATGCCAGATACTGAAGAAGAATGTCCTTGTTCTCTGCTTGAATGAGACAGCCGTCCAAGTAAGGATATATTTGTATACTTCTTTGTCTGCAAAATGCAATTACTGGTGCCAGGCACTTTGAAAAGACACTGGGCGCAGTAGATAAGCCAAAGGGCAGTACAGAGAATTGGTAATGCATAAAGCCAGCCTTGAAACGGAAGTATCTTCTGCACGATTCCCTTATTGGTACATGCAGGTATGCCTCTTTTAGGTCTAATGTCACTAGCCAAGCGTTCTTGCCCAGCATGGGCAGAAGCTGCTGCAAAGTTAGCATTTTAAATTTTGGAATGTCCAGGTATGTGTTCAAAATTCATAAATCCAGTAATGGGTGCCAGGCCTTGTCTTTTCTGGGTACCAAGAACAGTCTTGAATAAAAACCTTGTCCTTTTTCCTGTTCTGGTACTGGCTGAATAGCCCCCATATCCATGAGGGACGTAACCTGTTTCTGTGCCTCTGCCCATTGATTTTTTTGGCAGATCTGGCCAATCGTTTGCAATTGGCAGAGTGTGGAAGTGGAATCTGCATCCCTGAGATACTATGTTTAACACCCACTCGTCCTGGGTTATTAACTGCCAATTTTGATCATAAAGTGCTAATTTTCCCCCTAAGGGTGCTGCCAAAAGATAAGTGCTTGGTAATGGCAGAGGGAAGTCATTGAGATGGTTTACTGTAGGGTTGCGCTTTATTTCCTCCAGATTTGGAGGTAGAAGCACCCCATAGAAGCACTCCATTGCTTTGACCTGTAAGAATCCTGTGACTGGTATCTAGAACCTTTAGGGCGCCAGGATTTGCCCCGTTGAGCTCTGTCGGACACAGGAAAGGACCAATTTTTTGTAGGCCAGTGTCTACTGAATCTTGGTGGCAGCACTTGTAAGAAGTCTTTTACAGTTTGCATAGACTTAGCTTTGTCTTCCATTTTCTTTAAAACCTCTTCTGCCTTAATACCAAACAGAGTATCATGCTGTAAAGGTGCATCTAGCAATTTAGCTTTAACATGATCAGGCAAATTTTGCTCTTTTAGCCATGCATGCCTCCTAATCACAGATCCAGTAACTGCGGCCCTGCAGGAGGCCTCTAAGGAATCAGAACCACATTGCAAAGTATGCTTTCCAACTTGTTCCACTGCATGCAATCATTCCTACAATTCTTTATTTTCTGCACATTCAGAAATCAACATTTTCTGTTTCAGTAATCCCATAACATGTTGTTGATACTTGAGCATATGAAACTGGCAGTTTAAGGCCCTAATTGCCAAGGTTGCAGATGTATTAACCTTCTTTCCCCATCTACCCAGTGCCCTTGAATCTCTGTCAGAGGGGGCAGGATTTTTTGCTGTTGAGGCCTTAATACCTTCTGGACCCTGTGAAATAGTTTCATGGTCAGCAGCAGGGTTTCTAAATAAAAATTTGTGTGAATCAGGAACCCTGTAATATCTCTCTGGCTTGCTAGGAGCCGGAGGTAAGGAGTCTGGAGTCAAGCTTGACTCCGAAAACACATCATCCACAATGTCTAAAACAGGAGGTATGGCTAAAGGCCTATGCTGAGGGAGAAGGAGGAAATCCCTGAGCCTCTTTTTTGATTTTGAGAAATCTTGCCTCTCCCAGTGAAAATGCTGCCTCAAAGTATGCAAGGTTTCTCCAAAGGAATAATCTTCAGGAGGAGATGCAGATGGGATAGATTCCTCTGCATCAGAATCCTCATAGGGTGGTATAGATAATTCCTGATCAGAAGAAATAGAAACCTGATCTTAAGATTCATAATCAGTGCCTTGCCTAAGCCTCTTATCAGGAGGGGATTGGGAACCCCTGGATCAAGGTAATTAGGTCTTCAGCCATTTTGATCATCTGTTTTTTGGGCATAGAGGCCTGTGCATGTGACTCATGCGTCATTTTTTTTAGCTTTAGAAGTTGCTTTTGTCTTTGATTTTAAAGTTGGCATCTGTTTTATATAAAAATGTTGTGGCCTGAATATACCCTCAGAAGCCAGTGCCTGCTCAGCGGTTCTGGACCCATCCGAGGGAGAGACATCCACGGGTACAATACTTTGAGAATCCACATGGGTCTCGGTAGGGGCTTGCAACTCGAAAGTAGCGGGTATCAGGTGCTGCGAAAGCACCTCACTGAGTACCGGCGAACTGGTGACTGGCTTAGGAGAAGCTTTGTCGTCGGTTTTGGACCTTGACGGTCTGTCTCTGTCCTTTTCTTTGCGTTTTTTGTGTACTCCGGCAGTCGGATTGCTATCAGACGACATTTCAGGATAGTTAAATCTATTTCCAAAATATTTTAAGGCAAAGATATACCGATGCTTAATAGTGCGTTGGTTAAATCTAGCACAAAACCGACAGCTAGGCACGTTATGATCAGGGCCTAGGCAAGGAATACAGTACAAATGAAATCCTTATGAGGTATTTGCTTCCCACAAGTAATGCAATTATTAACTTTTTCGGACATCGGTATGGAGCAAGAAAAAAGTTTCCCCAACGGGGTACTTAGCTTTAGTGAAGACTTCGGTTCTGAAACTCTGATTCGAAAATTTCAGGAGTCGGCCGACCGGCACTTGCAAACTGCTTCTGCTTCGGGTACCGCGTGGCAAGA
This sequence comes from Protopterus annectens, assembly GCF_019279795.1. NCBI lineage: Eukaryota > Metazoa > Chordata > Ceratodontiformes > Protopteridae > Protopterus > Protopterus annectens. The sequence continues at coordinate 769,938,880 of NC_056741.1, read as the reverse complement.
AAGACTAAAGAAAATGGCGTCGGCTGCTTGTTTTATACCCCTGATGACCTGACGTCATGGAAGAGGAGACAGCAACCAACACAGGACCCAGGACTTTGGAATTCAGGCTGACTGAGGGCAACCTGCCTGCAGATTACCCAAATGTAATGACTGCAACAGTGAAACACGAAGAACATGGAGGTGAAGTCTATTCACTGAATGATATTCAAATGCCCCCTTTGGAACCACCAATCCTAAGGCATTCCTAGAGACTCAGCAAGTATAGAGCGATACTGGAAGGAACATTTCAGCATCACCAAGGCAACCGGACCAAGAACAGAGGGTGGTACAAGCAGTGGAGAGACTATCCACAGACATGGAATTCAATGTAGAATCAACTGAACTGGACTTTGATTCTGACAATAAATGTACTGTTTCAGTCACTTCCTTTTTCAATTATAACATTTTTAATTTCATTGACATATGCATCAACCTAAAACATCACAGCTTATTCAAAGGCTTTACCTTTATTCCTTTGGGTAGAGCAAATGGTGCCGATACGCTAACTGATTTAAAATGTTTGTTAGGAAACTTGATTTACAGGTGTTACTCATGGAGTTAATGAAAAAGGCCTCCATGGCACATTGTTTAAACAAAAAAGTGTGTTTACACCCCCACACATCCGGTGTTGAATGCCTTTGAGAGGATGTGTTTGAAAGAAAGCTGATCCTTACTGGGAAGTAAGAAACAACATTTTTTGTAATCTTTCCATGGTAAAGAAATCCATTTTCTACGATTTTCCATCCAATAAGGAAACTAGATGTATGAAATCGGATAAAGGCGGGGGTATGATATTAACGGACACTGTCTACTATGTCGGTAGGATGACTTCTATGTTGGCTGATATGAATATGTATCAATCTACTAATGAAATTTCATCATATAAAGTGATTAATTTACATCTGGATGAATTGGTTTTGTATGGAATTATTCCTCTTGACTTGGTTAAATTTTTGAAAGTCGACAATCCGACAATACCAAAAATCTTTGAAGTCCCAAACACGCATTCTGATCTAAATAATCTACATTTATGACCTACTGCATCACCTGGGGGTCCATCATAGAACCTCTAGCTAAACATATTGACAGAAAGCTGAAAATTTTGTTTTCAAAGGATCAGCACATCCTGAAACACTCATGGGACTTCACTGACAAATTAAAGGGTACTCATGTCGACAATGGATGTTTATTGGTTACCTCAGATATTAAAAAGCTGTTTTCTGTCACACCCCAAGAATGCAGGTTAAAATGCTTTGGTGAAATTGTAGCACAATACGAGGGACTGACAGATGTTGAAATCAAGTTAATTTGTCAGTTTATGGATATCATTCTTAAAAACATTTTTTTTTTTTTATACAAAGAATATTTTAAAAATGAAAGGAGTAGCTATGGGGGCAGCCTGTGTCCCTGTTTTTGCTAATTATGCAATAAACTGGTGGGAAAATGAAACTGAATTTAGGATGGACCAGTATGAGAGATGTAAGGTATATTTTTCTTACCTTGACGATTTTCTTTTTGTTTGTTTTAATGTGGAGGGGTGATTCACTTCAGTTTGATGATTTCATCATGGAACTGGAAAAGACTACCTCCTTTTTAAGATTTACATCAACTATTAATTTTCAATTAATAACATCACACTGATGTGGAAATCATTGGGGGGGGGATAATAAAAAAATTTTGAGACATATCTACAGGAAACCAACAGTTAGTAATGCCTTCCTTCACTATTACAGTAGTCATCTCACACATCAAAAGGGAAGGGGGTAGTAAAATGTCAGTGTATCAGAACCTCTAGACTAACATCTAGGGATGATTGGTGTATGGACAAATTAAGTAAATTAAAAGTTATGTTCTGTGAGAGAGGTTACTATGAGAAGTTAGCATAGGAAAATAGAGATAAAGTTTTCCAACTGATGAATGGCAGAAATAGCTCTATAATATATAAGGGCTTGGAACACAGAATAAACACAAATGTAAATATTCTAACATGGCTGCCAACACCCAAAACAGATTTTTTTAATTTCATGGTCCTACACCATTTTTTTAGATACAGTGAAAATAAAAAAATAAAACTCTGCAAAAATTGGAATATTCTAAGTAGTACATGTCTTCCCCATGTTAAGTTCTTGGAACCCCCCCAATTTTATATATAAGAAAAAAAAAAAAAACATTTTAGAAAGACCAATAGACAACTAACCATAGACCACCTAGATGTAGTAGTTGTAAGCAATGTACTTTTACTGACACTGATGAAGGTGGTGGGATTTTGATTATATAAAAAAAATGGAGTAAGCCAGGTAGATATACTTGAAAAACTGACAAGATGGTGTATTTAGTAAGATGTTCCTGTATGGCGTTTTACATTAGGAAAACAGTAAATTATTTTATTCAAAGCATTATCTAACATAATTATAGTACATGTACAAAAGGTAACAGTGCACTAGCAAGCCATTCCTTACTGTGTGACAATTTTGTTAAATTTAAGTTTTCAGTCTTGGCGAAAATAAACTACATGATTTGTAGGGGAGGTTGGAAAAACAATTTGTTACACAGAGAAATGATCTGGCACCTTAGAACAGATGCATCAACTCCACCATAACTAGTGAATTACAGCAATGTGCCTTAATTGTATAAATACCAATTATTAGAGTATAAATATGCTTTTTTATTTAAGAATGTAATCATTTTGGTTTGTGACTTTAAATGGACAACTGTAACATTTCTAAGGCATGGATGGAAAATTATTTAAATGAAAGGTTGGAATTGTCAAGCACGGTTCTGATGAAGTCCCAGACATAGTGGGGACAATAACGCTGTATCAGCTTGCCATCTGGTTGTATATTACTTGGTTTTATTAGTTAACTTTACATTTAGGTTTTGTTTCCTCATTCCTACAATCTGCGAGTCCGTCATTTGTTTTGGTGTGCACAGATAGGGAGTAATATACACTCAATCATCTAGAAGCCATAGGGGACAATTTGTAAAGGGTGGGGGTAGAGATGGGGAGTTTGAAGCAGACAAAAATCAGGCAACATAGATCTAATGTTATGAGAAGTACATAACTTTTGTATCCAATGCTGTTTATTTTTGTCCATTCAAACATGTGGGACAGAATCCCAAGGTATCAAACTGGGTGGTATCAAGGAAGGACATTCCTGAGTATGGTGGAACCAAAGGACGAATGTGATCTGGATTGAGTGTCCAACTTAGAGTGACACACAAAAGTATGTACTGTTGCCCATGTGGCCGCTGCACACGTCATCAATGGATTATCCTCTGTTGAAGCCTGATGAAGAAGAACCTATTTTTGTTGACTGTGCTTTTGGTTTATCTGGTAAAGCTAAATTCTTCCTATGATATATGCAGGAAATACAAACAGCCACCTGGATAAGGTTGCTTCCTTTCTGAAAGCTTTTGTCATGTGAATATGGAACCTGAGCTGTCTATGAACATGTAGTAAAAGTATTCTCCTTTGTTAGAGTACCTTGGAAAGAAGACAGGAACATTTATTGATTGGTTTCAATTAGTTTCAGTCTCCAGCTTAGTAATAAAGGATGATCAGTTATAAGAGAAATCCTTATCTTTGTGGAAAAAAAATAGATATGGGGACTTTGAGGAGAGGGCTTGGAGTTCTGAAATCCATCTGGCTGATGTTACTAAGACCAGGAAAACTGATTTCCATGTAAGAAATTTTAAGTATGCAGTGGAAGAGGGTTCAAAAGGAGCCTGAGTTAAAGCTTGTAACACATTTTTAATGTCCCATGGAGGTGCTATGCCTCTAATGGGGGGGTCAGCAGAAATGTACCTTAGAGGAAGGTTTTTGAGATTTTTAGAGATGGTATCGCTATATTATTATGTCCAACATGAAAATGGGAAATTGCAGCCAATTGTACCTTAACAGTTGCAAAACTGGAGCCTTTATCAAAGAGATCAGACAAAAACTTGAATATGGACGGAAATGGTGCTGAAAAAGAATCCAAACCTTTGGAGTAGGCCTATATTGAAAATCTCTTCCATTTACTGTGGTAAACTTTCCTGGATGACAGCTTCTGTGAAGCAGAAAGTATACGGACTACTGTGTGTGTGTGTGTGGGGGGTATCTCAGTCTATAGTTAAAACTGGAGGAACCATGGGATCATTACATGGACTTTTGATAAGGAGGAGGACGGGTGAGTTATTAGATATGGATATTGACTTAACTTTCATGGAGGATGTACAACAGGCCATTGATGGGGGGGGGGGCATCTGTCAAGGCCAAAAGTGGGCAGTGAGGATCACTCTGGCCTTACACTGCCTTGCTTTCTGTATGAATCTGTTCATAAAGGTAGAGGAAGAAAAGCATATAGGAGTCCCGGCAGCCAATTGTGGACCACAGCATCGCTAGGTGACTGTCCCTGTGAAGGGATCAGGGTAAATATCAGATGTATTTGTTGTTTAGATAGGAGGCAAAGAGGCTGCAGCAAGGCTGGTCCCAGCAACTGAAAAAGTACAGTTTTGTACCTACCATAAATGTAGATGTTCGAAGATCCACATTGCTGCAGTCCTTACATATGGGTAGTCCGCTGTCCTCGGTCGGCCCGAATACCAAAGTATTAGGCTGACGTCAGTCATGGGCGCTCAGATCTGACGTCAGAGCGTCAGGGTATAAAAGCGCATGACCAACGTCATATCCCCAGTCTTTTCTTGCCCCAGATGTCAGAAGGCCCTAAAAAGAAAGGCCACAGCCAAAAACAGAATACCTCCCAAAAGCATGCCCAACAACAACCACCACCCAAACCATATAACCATGCCAAACTACAGTGGGGAAGGAGGGAGGGTAAAATTGGACTGCAGCAATGTGGATCTTCGAACATCTACATTTATGGTAGGTACAAAACTGTACTATGTTCTTCATCTCACATTGCTGCAGTCCTTACATATGGGTAGAATCCCAAAGCAGAGGTAAAGGGAGGATGGCAAAATCATAAAGCATTAGGGGCTGCTAAAATGCCCTGTAAAATTGCAGTGGCAAATCTAGCCCTAGACTTAGAATAAAGAGGAAGGTGGTAATGTTTAGAAAAAGTATGTACTGAACTCCAAGTAGCTGCTTCCAAAATATCTTTTGTAGCTACCCCCCCTGAGAAAGGCAGTAGAAGTGGCAGTAGCTCTAGTGGAATGAGGTCTGATTCCAGCCGGAATCTCTTTACCATGATGGGAATAACAGAAAGAAATACAAAAACCAATCCATTTAGAAATAGTTTGTTTTGAAACAGGTTTTCCCTGAGAACCTAAAGCAAAAGAGACAAACAACTGCTGAGACTGCCTGAACCCCTTGGTTCTACTCAAATAATAACGCAACTGCCTGTGAATATCCAAAGTATGCAAAATCTTCTCCCCATTATTTTGGGGGTTTGCATAAAAAGTAGGCAAATGAATAGTTTGGTTCAAGGCCACACTAGAAACCACTTTAGGCATAAAGGAAGGATTAGTACGCAAAGATACCCTATCCTTATGAAAAATCAGGAAAGGTTCGACTGCCATAAGGGCCTGTAATTCAGAAACCCTTCTTGCAGAGGTAATGGCCAACAAAAAAGCAGTCTTCCATGACAAATACTTTAATTCGGCAGTAGCAGCAGGCTCAAAAGGTTGTAGAGTAAGTTTTTCCAACACAAAATTGAGATCCCAAGCAGGAGTAGGAGCTCTACGTGGGGGTCTTATGTTCTTTGCCCCTCTAAGAAATTGCTTAAACAAAGGATGAGAGAATAAAGGAGGGTCACAGTCATAGTGAGCAGAAATGGCTGCAGCATGAACCTTTATAGAGGAGAAAGACAAACCTTTGTCCAATAACTCAGTAAGATATTGAAGAGAAGCACTTAAATCAGGCTTGGAAACATCAAAGTCCTTCGCTTTGCTCCAAATAAAAAATCTCCTCCATTTATCAGCGTAAACTTTCCTTGTACTAGGCCGTCTGGCCTCCAAAATAACATTCAAAACTTGTTGTGGAAGCTGAGACCCTCCAGGGTCTAAAACAGAATATGCCAGGCTGTTAGATGCAGAGACTGAATCCTGACATTGAGGAAGTGATTGCCCTCCTGAGACAAAAGGTGCGGAATCAAAGGCATAGGCCATGGAGGCTCTCGTACTAAACTCCTCAGTAGTGGGTACCAGTGCTGTCGAGGCCAATCTGGCGCTATCAGTATCATGGATGGCTTGTCTTGTCTGGCCTTCAAAAGTACCTTGGTTAGGAGAGGCAGAGGTGGAAAGGCATAGACATGAAGATTGCTCCAACTGAATGATAGAGCATCCACCTTCCAAGCTGTGTGATGAAACCTTTTTGTGCAAAACTTTTGCAACTGGTAATTTAGTGGAGAAGCGAACAGATCTATGTCTGGAGTCCCCCATAACACTGTCAACTTTTGAAACACATGAGGATCCAATTTCCATTCGTGAGGATCGACTATTTGTCTGCTCAACACATCTGCTAAGGAGTTCTGTGCTCCTGGTAGAAACCTTGCCTGAAGATTGAGGTGTAAACTGAGAGCAGTCTCCCACAAAATCATCGCTTGTCTGCAAAGAGGGTACGAATGGGTTCCCCCTTGCTTGTTGATGTACCACATGACAGTAGTGTTGTCTGTTTGAATCAACACCTGCCCTGGGTGAAGTAAATCCTTGAAAGCCATCAATGCAAATTGGACTGCTAACATCTCCTTCAAGTTGATATGCAAATGTTGAAGTCTGACAGGCCACGTGTCTTGCACCCATTTTCCATTGAGGTGTGCTCCCAAGCCTTGTCTGAGGCATCTGTCGTTAGAATCTGACTCGCCTCTGGTCGGGTCACAGAGAGTCCCTTGTTTAGGTGACATTCCTGAGCCCACCACAAAAATTCCTTCTGAATGCAAGGTATTATCTGAATGACAGTGTCTAGATCTTGGCAGTGTTGTGTCCATACATTTTGAGATACCATTGAAGCTTCCTCATATGCAGTTTGGCATTGGGAAGCACCAGAATACAAGATGCCATGAACCCCAAGGCTTGAAGGACTGTCCTTGCAGTCAGCCTGGACTGTAGAGACATTTGATGGAAATAAAGAGAAAGGCTTCTTTGTTTGTCCGGGGTCAAAAAGCCATCTGGGAAGCTGTTTTCAGTCTCACACCCAGAAAGCACATGTCCTGAGAGGGTACTAGACTGGACTTTGTTTCGTTCACAGAATACCCTAGGCATCTTAACACTACCATCACATACTGTAGATGATGAAGTTCGTCCTTGTCTTGTGCAATAATCAGGCAATCGTCCAAATAAGGATAAATCTGTATTCCTCTCAACCTGAAAAAGGCTATCACTGGAGCCAGAACCTTTGTGAACACACTGGGCGCAGTAGATAAGCCAAAGGGCAATGCAGAGAACTGATAATGTAAATTTCCAGCCCGAAAACGCAGGTACCTCCTGCAACTGGGCCTGATAGGAACATGAAGATAAGCCTCCTTGAGATCCAGAGTTACCATCCAGTGATCTTTTCCCAACAGAGGTAAAAGCTGTTGTAATGTCAGCATTTTGAACTTTGGAATGTCCAGATAAGTGTTGAGGATAGATAAATCCAAAATCGGTCTCCACGTGTTCCCTTTCTTTGGTACTAGAAACAGGCGAGAATAAAATCCTAGGCCCACTTCTGACAGAGGAACTGGCTGTATAGCTCCCATTTGAAGAAGTAAAGAAATCTGTTTGTGAGCCTCTATCCTTTGCCGAGGAGGAACGTCTGGCATGCCTTTGAAAGGAGGCAATGTATGGAAATAGAACTTGTAGCCTCGGTTTATAATGTCCAATACCCATTTGTCCTGGGTGACTAAAAGCCAGTTTTGCTTGAAAAGTGCTAACTTTCCTCCCAAAGGAGCTGCCAGGCAAGAAGAATCTGGCAGCTGAAAATGCAGGTCATTGGGCCTGTTTACGAAAGGACTGGCCCCTGCCCTCACCTGCAGATTGTGCAGGCGAACTCCAGGTTCTAGGCCTGAAGGTACTCTGAGCTCTGCCCCTACCACGCCTAGATCTACCCCTAGACTGAGAATCAGAAGAAGGGTACGTCCACCCCTTAGTAGGCCAATTTCTACTAAACTTTGGAGGTTGTACCTGCAAAAAATCTTTAACAGTCTGCATAGACTTAGCCTTGTCTTCCATTTTTTTTAAAATAGACTCCACAGGGGGACCAAACAAAACTTCAGACTGTAAAGGAGCATCCAGAATTCTAGTTTTAACATGCTCGGACAAATTCTGATCCTTAAGCCAGGCGTGCCTACGAAGAACTGAACCAGTGGCAGCCACCCTAGAAGAAGCCTGTAAAGCATCAAAACCACACTGCAAAGAATGTTTACCCACCTGTTCAGAGACATGTACTAAATCCTGCAATTCTTTACACTCTATGCCCTCTGCCAAGGCATCCACTTTAGATTTTAACTGAGAAAGGAGGAAATTCTGATACTTCAACATATGAAACTGGCAATTTAAAGCCCTCATTGCTAAAGTAGAAGAGGTATACACCTTCTTACCCCATCTATCCAAAGCTCTAGCTTCCTTATCTAGAGGAACTGGATTCTTTATAACAGAGGCTCTAACACCCTTAGGCCCCTGACTAATAGTTTCTGGGTCTGCCCTAGGACTCTTATACAAATATTTATGAGCCTCAGGCACCCTGTAATACCTGTCCGGTTTAACTGGCGCAGGAGGCAAAGAATCTGGATTAAGGGAAGCCTCTGAGAAAACATCTTGAACCACATCCAAAACAGGAGGTATAGCCAAGGGTCTATGATGTGGTAAAAACAAGAATTCCCTAAGCCTCTTCCGTGAATCAGAGAAATCCTGTCCTTCCCACTTAAAATGCTCCCTCATGGAATGTAGAGTTTCTGAAAATGAAAAATCCTCTGGAGGAGAAGCAGAAGGAGTGGAATCCTCTGCATCAGAATCAGAATAAGGAGGAAAATCTTGAATGTCTTCAGCAGAAGACTCTGAATCATCTGAGGCCTGATCTAAACTTTCCAATTCTGGCTCCACCCTGGGCCTCTTATCAGGAGGGGGCATAGAACCTCTAATTAAAGTAATCAAATCTTCTGCCATCTTAAGCATGTGCTTTTTAGGCACAGACCCTGAAGCACCAGGACTGACGCCAGAGGAAGGCAAAACAGACCTGCCCTTAGAAGGAGCCTTAGAAATAGTAGTAGGAGGCCTAACCACCTTAGGCATAGAAGGGAGAACAGAAACTTGAGAGGCCCCTTCAGCCTGACCTGACTCCTGTGAGGCCACATCTTGCAAAATCAAAGTTTCCCCCTGAGACTCAACAGAAACTTCAGCCGGATCCACCTGTTCCACTGTAGCTTCTAAAGGACCGGCGTCCGAAACGGACGAATCATCCTGTCTAGGTTTCAAAGATTTGTCTTTGCGCTTCTTCGTGGAAGCGGGTGTCGGAGGATCCGACGGCATATTATAATTACACCGCTTACCAAAGACTAACCTAGCGCAATCCAACCTACGTTTTATGGTGCGCTTATTAAACCTAGCACAAAACCGACACCCGACTACGTCGTGCTCAGGTCCCAAACAAGGAATACAAAGAGAGTGATAATCCCTATGCGGTATCTGTTTCCCACAAGAAATACAATTATTCACTTTTTCTGACATCCGGAATTAACTGAGGCAAGAAAAACAAAATATTCTAACGGGTACTTAGCCCAACTTGGTTTCGGTATGAAACTCAGAATACGAAAATTTCAGAACGCCGAACGGCACTTGCAACGCTGCTTCTGCATCGGACCATGCGGCAAAAAAGACTGAGGATATGACGTCGGTCATGCGCTTTTATACCCTGACGCTCTGACGTCAGATCTGAGCGCCCATGACCAACGTCAGCCTAATACTTTGGTATTCGGGCCGACCGAGGACAGCGGACTACCCATATGTAAGGACTGCAGCAATGTGAGATGAAGAACATCTGTTTGAGTCACAGTAGGATTGAAGGACCACTTGTGAGGCATCAGCAGTGTCCTGCTCAATTTCTCCACTGGAGGATCCTGGGATATGCTTGCTATCAGACATTATAAAGACACTGCCCACTGTCAAACTATCATGGTTTCTATTCATAGGGGATAAGATCAGGTTCTTCCCTGTTTGTTGATGTACCATGCAACATCATGCTGTCTGTATGGATATCACATCCTTAGGGAGTAAGTCCTAAAATGACTGCAATGCTAGGACAACCACTCTCAGCTCCAACCCACTGTTGTGAAGGTTGGCCTCTGTTGTCCATCAAGTACCTTGGACCATCTTCCTTCAAAATGCCTCCCACCCACTCAAGAATGGATGCATCCATGTTGACTAATTCAATAGGCATATTAGTCTGGAAAGTGTGTCCCTCAGTCACAGATGGGGATGTGATCCAACCAGCTGTGTGTTTTTTGCAGACTTGTGTAATCTGAATTTTTGAATGCAGTGTGTGTGAGGATTGAGACCACTGTACTGCTAAGGTCCACTACAAAATTATGAAATATCTTGGTAACAGTATCATTAAAATTATGGATGCTATGAAACTCAAACAGACGTAGGATTAACCTCACTGATGATGGTTGGTGGTGTATAACTTGAACTGTTCGATAAAGTAATTGAATCCTGGACTGGGGAGTCTATTTGGAGGTCTGGTGTTTAGGTGGCATCCTATGAATTCAATACTGAGCTGAGTCAATTGATATTTTGGCAGATTTATGGAGATTTCTCAGTTTAGAAGCAGCTGGTGTACTTGATCCTGGTGCGTGAAGAGGATATGTTCAGTAGAGGTATTGAGGAGTCAATAGTTGAGATACAGGAAGACTTGGATCTCCAGTAGGCTCAGGTATCCGGCTACTACTGACATCTTGGTGAACATCTTGGGGGCTGTGGTGAGACAGAATGGAAGTGCTCTGAATTGGAAGTGACTGGTTCCCAGTTGAAAGTGGAAAAATCTCCTAGAGTGCTTCTCTGTTTTGATGCAACAGTAGGTGTCTTGGAAATCTAAAGATTACATCCAGCTGTCATTCTCAGAAGAGGTAAAACTAACTGAACTGTTATATTCATAAATATATATATATTAATGCAGTTGTGTTTGCTATTGTGTAAGCTTTAAGATGAAGTCTTTTACAACTTTGTACGTAGCATGGTTTTGGAATTATTGATGCAAATACGAACAAGCAATATTTGATGCCTAGAGGTGCAAGTAGGAGGTAACTGCAGATGCACCTGGAGGGGTTACTCGAACGTAATGAGTTAAAGTAAGCAACTTTTTATTCCTGTAAGCATTCTTCTAATTTAACAGTTGCTCAACAGTCTGTAGGAGACAGAATACTGGGAGAGGGCTGTGACGTCCATGCCCTGGCCCAGCAATCAAGGATCCTCAATCCTCACCACTAACACCAATGAGGGGCATCTCATATAGGAGGAAAGGATAATAAATACACACAGTAAAGTGCAATTTCCCTTAAGAGCACACAGAAATCACAGTCAGTCTGGGGCTGGTCGCTCCCTTGCTCTCCAGGTCCCCAATAAGACTCCCCACTGGCACAGCTATAGGGTCCAGATCTCACCCTAGTGGGTAAGCTAAAATCTCTAGCACCCTCTTTTGTCCATCCGGTGCTTCGTGTCCCTGCACAAGTAGCTGACACACACTCTGAGAAGAGTTTATAAAAACACTCAGACACTCCTGGGGAAGGCTGACACAGGTTCTCCCAGCTGTGCCCCTTTTTCCCCAGACTATACGGTAGTACCAGCTGCCACCTCCCACTAATATTTATCAGCTACACAAACGCTCGTAAAAGGGTGTCCAATTATTACTGTGCAATATTATTATCCAATTGGTAGTATAGCCCAGGGCTAAAGCTATTAGAGTGGCTTTGTACAATTTTACCAAAGGTATGCAAGTAAGAGCTTAAATTCTCTCTACAAAAACAGCCACAGTTGAAAGGATTTAAAAATATTTAATAACAAATAGTCAAAACACAAGACAATACTTTTTACTACACAGTGCTAGTCAAAAGTTCAGAGATCACAGACAAATACCTAAAATAATTCAGTAGTATAGTTCTGACATCACAGAAAAACAGTCTAATCTTTCTAGTTTCTAGCTATTTCTAAGAGAAAACACAAGTCTAAGATAAACTTATATATAGAGCAAAGGCAGAGTGCTGATGAGTTGGATGTTCAAGACAAAAATACTTAATGCTCTCTGATTCTCTCCGTTTTTAAAATCACATCCCTGGTACACATTACATCATTCTTCACACTTCCCTGGGTTCCCAGGCTAACAGAAACTACATTTACATTCTTCACCTCTGGGCAGAAACCAGAGCAATAAAGGACATTTATGCATGCAAATTCTGGCCATTACACTGGCCTTAAAACAATAGCAAGAATTCCTTCATCTAGACTGGCCAGAGCGTGTTTACATCAGAGAGTCACAGCATGCTTTACTTGGTCAGCAGAGTGCTCTGTTGTTACATTATTTTCCACTTCCACATGTAACAATATTTTTAACATTTAAGACAACAAGCCTGTGGTTTACATTAATATTTACAGAGGACAGAATTATCTCCAAAATTCTATCTGGCTAGGCTGGCAGCCTTCACCTATCTTCACCCAATCTTCACAAGGGCCTTGAGGTAGTCTGCATAGGACATGTTACTTACGCCCTGAATTCTTTTAGTGAAGAACTTGTGGATGTTCCAATTGTTGGATATGTCTGGTTAGGTATATATCAAATGGGGCACTGTGCTCAACGATAGGTATGATGAATGCTGAATACAGTGGAACAATGAATTCTTTGTACCTAGACGCCATACCTTTGTTTATAAATTGCACAACACAACAATTTCCTCACTACTGTAGACACGAGGGTCAATGGCTAGATTACTGTCTGTGTGTGCGTCTCCAAGTCCCTCACTACTGGGTTAACTCTCTCAGGGGGTGTGTTGTCAATATGACAGTTTCCAGGGCTGGATGACTTCCAGAAGGAAACTACTATGCATTTCCTGGCATTTAGTTTTAATCCATGGCTCTGGCACCAGTTGTTTGTCTGTGTTAGCCCTTCCTGGAGAACGTGCATCACTGGGTGATTAAATGACAGCTCCTAATTTGCAATCATCTGCAAATTTAGTCAGCCAGAGGCCACTGATGTTGACCTTGACTTCAGAGAAGTAAATGCCAAAAAGGAGTGGTCCCAGGACCAATCCCTTGTGACTGGCCTCTTTGTACTTAACTCCCCAGTTGTAACTTCATGTGTCCTGTCTGTGAGCCAGCTGGATATCCACCGTGTGACAAGAGTTTGTACATAACCTCTTAAGTCTATCAACAATGCCAGAGTGGGGGAATTATGTCAAATACCTTGGCCAGGTCAAATTAGGCAGTATGAACCATTCTGCCCTCATCCATTGCTTTGGTGACCTTTTCAAAAAAGTCCACCAGGATGAGTAGGCGTGACCTGCCCTTGATGAAATCAAACTTGACTTGGGCCCGGTGTCTGGAGTTTTCCTATGTTATTACTGATCATTTCTATGATAATTCATTCTTTCCATGACTTTGCACAGGAGACTAGTGAGACTTATGCCCTGTGCCGAGGGATGACAATTGCTGTTCTCCATTCATGAGGCACGAAGCCTGTTTAGAGGTTACAGTTAAACAGCAATTCCAGATGGCCCGATAGATCATGTTTTATGCTACTTAGAAGGCATCCTACCGTCTGGGCCCATTAATGCATTGTTCTTGGCCTTAGAGAGAACATTAAGAACCTGTTTCTAGTGATAGCAGGGGGGATAGTTATATTTGGTGATATTTCCTGAGGTAAGGTTGATTAGGAGAGAGGGGTAAAGTTGGAGCTGAATTTGTCAGCCAGTAGGGATACTACATCTTCTGGCCCAGAGAGGTGGTTGCATTTACAAAGAGCTCTGCACACAATCGTTTATTGCCTTTGAGGTTGCAGACATGGTTAAAGAATGCCTTGTGGTTGTCTTTGGCCTGGTAGACCAAACTTACCTCAATGTTGGCTTTGGTTGACTATTTGTGTTCTGAGATGCTTGTTTAGTTTGATAAGAGTGCTTTTATCCTGCTGGGCGTTATATCTCCTGATTTTTGCCATAATTTTCTTTCTTCTGTTATACAACCTACTGATGTTGTGATTCCACCAGGGTGGCTTGTTTTTTGAGTTAGTTCTGTACTTTTTCTTGGTGGGTACAACTGCCTCTATGCAGCCATGCTTGTACAGAATTTCTCTGAACAGTTCTTCATAGGCAGCAGGATTCTCAGGGTTTATGGGGCCTTGAAATTTTGCCAAGTTATCACTTAATAGTAGGAAGTTAGCCTTACAGTACTGAATATTCCAGGGTTAGCTGGGGTTCCAGGTTTTATTTTTTTACTTCAAAAGAGACCATTTTGTAATCTGACCTTACCAAAGAAGACATTACACTAGTGGGTTTGCAGCACTCTCCCATATTAGTAAAGACCAGATCCATTATGGTTGCACCCCTTGTTAGTACACTGACAATCTGATCCAGGGAGTTTGTGTTTACGAAATCCAGGAATCTGTCTGCCTGTACGTTTGGTGTTGTATATGATTCCCAGTTAACAGTGGGGTAATTAAAGTCACCCATAAATATGGTATTGGTTTGAATGGTGAGTGTTTCAATAAGTTTAAATACATGGTATGGGTTGCCTGTGTCACAGGGGGGGACCTATAGCTCACAAGGAAGTGGCATTGGATTTTGCCTGTGGTGATTTGAACGTGGAGATGCTCAAGAGCACTGTCTTGTATGACCACCCTTGAGGTATGTTTATTTCTGATGTAAAATTGAGTCACCCCCACCTTTTAATCCCAGTCTGTGTAGTAGCTGGTCTAAATGTGTGGAAGGCATTACAACCTTGCACTGCACTGCACTGCACTGCCAGTGTGCTCTCTGCGGCTTTAAACCACGTCTCAGTGACCGCAGAGACATCAGCATTCTCTAATGTGAACAGAGCTTCTAGGTAGTAGAGTTTTTTGTTTATACTTCTAGCACTGAGCAGTAACACCTTTACATTTTCTTGGTTTTGATTTACTGTGTTGGAAGTACTTTCAGTTTGGCATTGCCTAAAAAAAGGCACTATGGGGGAAGACAATGTTTTAGGTAATATTTTTGAAAGCCTAGAGGGGAGAGGTGCAGACCATCCCTGGCAAAGCAGCGTGGTCTGTTGACCATCTCCTTCCATGCTGACAAATATTGCACCCCCTTAGAATGACACCAGAAATTAAGCCAATTATTAAAACCAGTCATCTTTTGTTCATATTGTGGCATCCTCCTCGGAGAAGGTAAAATGCTGCTGGATGCTAGGCTCATACCAGCCTGGGACACATTCCGGGAGCTCCATGAAGTCTCTCTTCATACACTCTAGGGATGTATGTCTTAGGTCATTTACACCCACATGGACTACGACGGAGTCATACTGGTACTTGTGGTCCAACGACCTGAGAGTGTGAGTGTGTGTGTGTGAGTGTGTGTGTGTGTGTGTGTGTGTGTGTGTGTGTGTGTGTGTGTGTGTGTGTGTGTGTGTGTATAGAATGTGGCAGATCCTGGCCCCTAATAAGCAACTAACCGTGTCTTTCTCCTTACTCAGCCTGGTGAGAGGGACATCAGTGTGCCTCACAACAAAGTCTCCAATGTCTAGAATGTTGGATTCTGTGGTGGCTTACCTTCCGGGCTTAGAAGTAGAGGCTCCATGAGAGGTAGCTATGTGTGTTGATGCTGCTGTTTTGAAAGAGTGCATTTGGGGTTGCTGAGGGTGTTTGTTAAATGTACTTCACTTAGGAGGTCTTCAGGGTTTAGGAAGGTTGCATTTAAGTGCCCCAGCATATGTGGGTCTACGTGTCTGCTCTGAACTGTGTGATGGGTAGTGTGTGTGCACTACTGACAACCTTATTGACATTAGGAGTGTTTTTATGTGAGAACTTTGCCTTGGGTGAGACTGTATAAATACATCTCTCACATACCATATACGCCTGAGAATTAACTGGTCGTCAGTAAACATGAGGCAAGTTCTACATTGCCTCAGGAAGCTCATATCCACCAAGCTGATAATGGAGATAGTGGGAAAGTTCATATCCATAGCAACATAATCTTTTTTTATTGATTAAATACTTGTAGTGAGAATAAAAAAGTAATGTCAGGAGTATACGGAGTCATCCTATGTGCAATTAGGTATTGGTGAAATTTCAGTGGTGCCTTTACAAAAAAAAAAAAAAAAGTCAGCTCAAGGTGTCTGTGGCTATACAGGGCACTGCCAAACACTTGAAGGGAAACTAATAGATACACGCTCATGAACTATGGGTAAAGCATTTGGGCAGATATTCTGAAGTTAGAAGCAAATCAAGCTGTACTTACTGAAACAAAAGAATTAGCTCATCAAGAATGATGAAAAAAAGGGGCGGACTGCTATTAGTGTTGGTCACACCACATCTTCAGTCTGCTGGGATAACAATGCTCCTTTGCTTCTTCTCTCCCCATAACCAAAAACAGTAGCACCAATTCTTAGACCAGGCCATAGCTTGTTTGGTGATCTACAGTCTTGTCCCACATGATGCAAGGGTCTGTAGGCTTGTTGCAGCCTTTTCCCGGTAGATGTCTTGAATAGTAACCAGACTAATCAGGAAGATCAAGCACAGACACTCACTTCCCTACTAGAGTCAGGAATCTATGCACTCTGCTCCTTCTCTCATCAAGAGCAAAATATAAGCACAAATTCCAAACTGGCACCTATGAAGCAGTTATTACACTTTCCAGTGATCAGAAGCCCCCATGAAATAATGTTCCTATGCAACTTCTCTCACCAGGAGCGAAACAGAAGCACTAATCCAAAGATGACTACCGAGAGGCAGAATGTGGGCTCTCTAGTAGTCGTCTTAGAGTAGATGTTGCAGATTTTAAAGGAAAGATGGAAAATGGGTTAATATCCTAAGACTTGCAATGTGCACTAAGGAGTTAGATATGGAAGAGGGGGCAACTTAAGATTTAGCTATACAAGTGAGTAGCCAATACATTTAAAAGAGCACGATAAGCCTGGAAGGACTGGGCACTTAGTATGCTGTTTCGATGGAATACAGTGGGATGGCCAATAAATTTAAATAGCTGAATGGGAGTGATTTCACAAAATAATTTTGTGCTTATTCACAACAGCCAATGAAAAAGGGGAGGGATGGAGATATGTAGTCAAATTAACATAAGGGGTAGTCAGCCAGAAATGCGGGTCTATATCAGAAGACCGAATGGAAAAAATATTGAATGGCAAAACAGCAAAAAGACTGGACCTTGAAGTGCTGTTTGCCAGATTGCAGTACAGTGAAGATTGGAATATTTGCCCTTTCCTCACTGTACTGCAATCTTGGAGTTGGTATATATATTTAGTAGGGGGCGCAGCCCCCTACAACAGCAAGTTCAAGGT
This sequence comes from Protopterus annectens, assembly GCF_019279795.1. Classification (NCBI taxonomy): domain Eukaryota; kingdom Metazoa; phylum Chordata; order Ceratodontiformes; family Protopteridae; genus Protopterus; species Protopterus annectens. Next base: position 769,921,393 of record NC_056741.1, on the reverse strand, counting down.
CTGGTCTTTTCGTTGTTTTGCCGTTCGATATTTTTTCCATTCGGTCTTCTGATATAGACCCAGAAACACAGTAAAGTTTAAAAACAAAACAGCACCAAGGTGGGAGGATGGGGAGAAAATTTCTGTGCAACTCACAAAAGACATAGCTAGTTTAAATTTGCAATTAAAAGCAGAATACAAGTAAAACACAGTGTAAAGAAAACAAATCACAATATACAAAACAGAAGATGTCATTGTTTATGAGCTCTTTAATTGAAGTAAGAATAGCTTCTGTTATAAATAACCATGTTGTGAGACTATAAAATTATAGGAAGTGTGAGATCATCTGTGGAAAGTCTGCTAATTACTTCTAGGAATGGGGGTGGGGGGAGCTCTGTCTAAAAGGGTAGTCCTACTGAAGTTTCTATTAGATGGCAAGTTTTAAACCAGATTGCTGCTGTGTCACTAAAACCAACAGCTATGAGAAAACTAAAGAGCAGGTTGTGGTCAGCAGACAAAGCTTTTTGTGTGGTCAATAAATACTGCACTGGTTAATTTTCTTTTATCCATATCCTTTAAAATTTTACTGAACAGAGTCTTAATATCAATCACAGTGCTGCTTCCATTCCAAAAATGATATTGATGCCAGGAAAGAAAATGGTACTGTTGTGATACAGGTAGCCCAATGAGCATAATCAATTACCACATTTTTTTCCTGAGGGTAGAAGAGCTGATATAGGACAGATGTCTGAGATTTTTGGAAGGGCATTGATTTAATTACTTTGCTGATTGGGTTGGTGGGCTGGTCGATAGATCTTTCAGTCATGACCTAGGTCAGTGCAAAAGTTACATATTTCAACACTGAACTACAAGTGTTAGAGATAATACACTAATGAAAGAGCATACTAACAAATATGCAAACAAAATAGAATACCTATCAACAAGATAGAGAAGTATACGAGAGAAAAAGAAGTTATGTCTTACCATAACATTCCATCTGTATTGTTCATCTTCTTTCATTCATCACGGATGGGTTCGGTTCCGAGCCCTCGGAACAGAGTCAGCTTTTTTACCAAGCTTGCGCCAGCCAAAAACCTCTCAAGCCAAGTCTCTACCCAGAATGCCTTTCTCCCTGTTATCTCAGATCGAGTTTGTTAGAGAAAAAGAAGTAAAGCCGAGGCCACTTCTGCGCAAATACCCTAAGGCACCACTCAGACCCAAAGCATCTCCCAGGAGCCTTTGGAGGGGGAAGGAGGGCGGGAAGTGATGAATGAAAGAAGATGAACAGCACAGATGGAACGTTATGGTAAGATATAACTTTATCTGATGTTGTTAATCTTCTTTCCATTCATCACTGATGGGACAGAATCCCAAGCTACCTTTAGGTCCATGGGTGGCCCTTATGGAAGAACATTCCTGAGTACCATTGAGCCAAATGAGGCCAAACCCAATTTGTAATGACTGATAAAAGTATGAGGCTTAGCCCAAGTAGCTGCTGCGCAGATGTCATCCATGGAAGCCCTGAAATAGAATGCTATAGATGTTGCCATAGATCTAGTGGAGTGAGCTTTAACTTTTGGCATAGGTTCATTATTGAGGGAATAGAAAAGCACAGTTGTGTACACTTACCATCAAGGTAGATATTCGAATTGTTGCAGTCATCACATTTGGGTTATCTGCTTGCAGGTAGCCCTCAGCCGGCCTGAATACCAGAATCTTGGTATTTCTGCATCGGATGCTGTCACTTTTTTTTGGATCCTCTCAGAAACTGTTTTACCAGAGGATGAGAGAAGAGGGGTGACTCAGCATTATAATGAGCTGAGATGGCAAAGGCATGAATCTTAACTGAAGAGAAGGATAGGCCCTTGTAGAGCATTTCTGTTAAATAATCGAGTATATGAGGTAAGCTGGGCACAGTCGTGTCCCTTCCCTGGGACTGGCTCCAGGAACAGTATTTTTTCCACTTTTCTGAATATGATTTTCTAGTTCTAGTCCTCCTTGCCTCAAGAATGACATCCAGCACCTGCTTACTGAGGGTTGCTGGTGATGAGTTCAGGGGATGAGCTAGGCTGCAAGGTTCAGGGTCTGTAGCTGAGGGTGCAGAACCTGGCCCGCCTGCTGGGCAGCATGGAAGAAGTCAGAGGCAGGTGCCATGGTGGCAGTACTGTTAGACTTCGTAAAAGAGGGTACCAGTGCTGGCATGGCCAGTCTGGTACAATCAAGATTGTCTTTGGCTTGTCCAGTTTGATCTTTAGTAGGACCTTCGAGAGGAGGGGCAGAGGGGGAAAGGCATAGACTGAGAGGCTTTCCAAAGTAAAGGACAGGGCATCCACTTTCCAAGCTTGGCTGTGGGGAGTTCTGGTGCAATATTTGTTCAACTGATAGTTCTGAGGGAAAGCAAAAAAGGTCCACCCCTGGAGTCCCCCACATGTTCCTCAAAAGCTTGAATATTTTGGGTTCCAGTTTCCACTTGTGTGGGTCCATGACATTTCTGCTTAAGTTGTCTGCCAGTGAATGTAGTTTTCCTGGCAGGAATTGAGCTTGCAGGTGCACTTGGCTGCTCAAGGCTGTGTTCCACAGAGCCATGGCTAATCTGCAGAGTGGGTAGGAATGGGTTCCACCCTGCTTGTTTATGTACCACATAACTGTGGTGCTGTCTGTCTTTACCAATAGTTGTCCAGGAAGAATAAAGCCTTTGAAGGCTGTCAGAGCATTTTGTACAGCTAACATTTCTTTTTGTTTGATATGCAGGTGCCTTTGCTTTGGGCTCCATTTGCAATGGATGCATTGCCCTGACATGTGAGCCCCCCATGCATAGTCTAATGCATCTGTTGTTAGGGTTTGGGCAGTAGGGGGTAGAGTGAAAGGGAGTCCCTTGTTGTGGTTGCAGGCCTCTACCCACCAAAGGAACTCGGGCAAGGAAAGATAGGAATCATTGTTTTCAGGTCCTGAGAATGTTGACACCAGAGACTTTTTAGGTACCACTGAAGTTTTCTCATATGCAGTCTTGCATATGGAATTAGTAGAATGCAAGAAGCCATGAACCCTAGGGCTTGCAGTATTTTTCTTGCAGATAGCCAGGTTTTGCTGGCCAGTACATTGAAGTAGTTTCTCAAATAAATTTGTTAATCTGGAGTGAGGAATGCCATCTGGAAAGGTGTGTTCAAGCTTGCTCACAGGAATACAATCTGTTGGCTGGGTACCAGCTGTGATTTTGTTTCATTGATGGTGTAACCCCAGTGAAGTTAGAAGTCTCTTTACAAATGCCAGGTGCTGTAGTACAATTCCTGACTGTCTGCCTGAATCAGGCAATTGTCCAAGTATGGGTAAATCTGAATTATTCTCTGCCTGCAATATGCAATGGCTGGAGCTAGGCACATTGTGAACACCCTGGGCGCAGTAGATAAGCCAAAAGGAAGTGCAGAGAACTGATAGTGCACAGAGCCTGCTCTGAAGCATAGGTATTTCCTGCAAGATTCCCTTACGGGAATGTGCAGATAAGCTTCTTTTAAGTCTAGGGTTGCTAGCTAGGAATCCTCGGCTAGCATAGGAAGCAGCTGGTGAAGAGTTAGCATTTTGAATTTTGGAACCACCAGAAAGGTGTTGAGAAAAGACAGATCCAGGGCAGAATGCCAAGAGTTTTCTTTTCTGGGTACCAGAAATAGTCTGGAAAAAAAAAACCTGTCCCCTTTGTTCTGCTAGGACAGGTTGAATAGCCTTGATACTGAGAAGAGAAAGCACTTGCTTTTGGGCCTGGGTATGGGGAGATGTCTGGCCATCCGCTTAGGGTTGGGAGCGAGTGGAAGTGGAATCTGTATCCCTGGGAAACAATGTTTAAGAACCATCTGTCCTGGGTAATGTACTCCCAGTTTTTGGCATACAGGGCAAGTTTCCCACATAAAGGTGCAAAGCTTGGAAGAGTTAAGGATAAGTCATTGTGCAATTTTACCATAGGATGACGGCTTACTACCCCCCGTTGGGAGGACTCCATTGCTTAGATCTGTGCATAACCTGAGACTGAAGTCTTGGTGGTCTGCTGCCCCTGGGTTTGGACTGAAGAGGCCTGGGAAGGGACTGGAAAGGACCAATTTTTAGAAGGCCAATGCCTACTGAATCTAGGTGGCTGTACTTGTAAGAAAGTACAGTTTTGTACCTACCATAAATGTAGATGTTCGAGTGCTCATACAGCTGCAGTCATAACAGATGGGTTATCCTACCGTCAGGCGGATCCTCGGTCGGCCGAATTCCAAAGTCTAGGTCCGGCATCTGTTGTCGTCGCTTCCTCCCTGACGTCAGTGCGGCAGGGGTATAAAAGAGGCAGCCAACGCAATTTTCTTCAGTTTTTCTTGCCCCAGATGTCAGGTGCCCCCAAAAGGAAGGCAAACAATGTTATGCAAAAATGCAACGTTGATAAATCAAAAACAGTAGTTGCAAACAAATACACCATAAAAGAGTACCCCAAAAGGTTATATGAAAAGGGTTTGTCATAAGGCCTGCCCTAAGAGGGGTTGGAGGGAGGGAAACCTGGACTGCAGCTGTATGAGCACTCGAACATCTACATTTATGGTAGGTACAAAACTGTACTATGTTCATCGTGCATACAGCTGCAGTCATAACAGATGGGTAGAATCCCAAAGCTAAGTAAGGGTGGTAGGCACTAAGTGGAACTAGGAGGGGCTAGGATGCCCTGCAGGACTGCTGTGGCAAAGCCCGCTCTAGATTTACAGTATAGTGGGAGGTGATAGTGCTTGGAGAAAGTGTGCACTGAACTCCAGGTGGCTGCTTCCAAAATATCCTTGGTAGGGACCCTCCTGAGGAAGGCTGCAGAGGTAGCTGTGGCTCTGGGATCTGATGCATACAGGCACAGTTTTTCCATGAAATGAGTAACAAAAGCATATGCAGTAGGCTATCCATTTTGAAATTGTCTGTTTGGAAATAGCCTCTCCTTGAGCACCTGCAGCATAGGACACTAAGAGTTGCTCAGATTTCCTGAATGGCTTTGTCCTGTCCAAATAATAACGAAGTTGTCTGTGAATGTCCAAGGAATGTAGTAGTCTTTCCCCTTTGTTTTGTGGATTAGGATAAAAGGTAGTTAAGTGGATAGTCTGATTCAAAGCTACACTGGATACTACCTTTGGCATAAAGGTAGGGTTGGTTCGTAAGGAAACTCTGTCCTGATAGAAAATGATGAATGGTTGCACAGCCATGAGGGCCTGTAGCTCCGAAACCCTGCGAGCTGAGGTGATAGCCAGAAGAAAGGCTGTTTTCCATGACAAGTACTGTAACTCTGATGAAGAAGCTGGCTCGAAGGGAGGAAGGGTCAGCTTTTCCAATACGAAGTTGAGGTCCCAAGCAGGGACTGGTAGTTTCCTTGGGGGTTTTATATTCTTTGCCCCTCTGAGGAACTGCCTTAAGAGAGGATGAGAGAAAAAAGGAGGATCTGTGTTGTATTGTGCAGAAATGGCTGAAGCATGTATCTTGATGGAGGAGAAGGAAAGTCCATTGGTTAACATCTCAGCTAGGTACTGTAAAATTTGAGGTATATTTATTACCCAAGGATTCTGTCCCTTCTTTTGGTTCCAGGCACAAAATCGTTTCCATTTGGCGGAGTAGGCCTTTCTAGTAGAAGGTCTTCTGGCCTCCAAGATGACATCCTGCACCTCCTTGGAGAGGAGAAACTGTTGGGAAATCAAGGAATTCTCCATGCAGCTAGATTTAGAGTTTTGAGATGGCTGTGAAGAGTTCTGTAGTTGTGCTGGGACAACAGAAGAGGGTGTCCAAGCACAAATGCCAAGAGGTCCAGCAAGACAAACAACGTTCTCAGTAGAAAAACCACTTTAATGTGAGGAGCAAAGCTTTCGGATAAAATCCTTTATCAATACTGAAAATACAAATGCAAATGCAGAGTATAAATAGGTCTAAAAAAGTCATATGACCGACAGCCAAGGAGTCACATGACCCAATCAATAAAACAAAACATATAAAAATAAATATGCAGAGCTAAAAAATGATGCAACAGCATAATGCATATATGAAAACAAAAAACATTTAAAAAGGCAAGAATGTATATTTTTTAAAGAAAGTATACTTTTATACCTAAAAATAAAATGTACACTCATATACATAAAGGGAGAAATCTCATAATCTAGATCTACTCATTCTGACCAAAATAGGTTTAAGGCTGACAGTACTATTCAAACCAGGGGGTGAATCGCCCATCAATCTGACTATCCAGTTATATTCTTTAATTTCTAATTTGTTATTGATATCACCACCTCTGGGTGAAGGTGAAACATGGTCTATAGCTTTGAATTTAAATACATGCTGTTCACCAAAACATAGCCTGTGTTTATATAAAGCATTAGTGTCCACACATCTTCGGATTTCAGACTTGTGTTCTGTGATCCTATCTTTAAGCTTACGCGTGGTTTTACCCACATAGAAAGAGTTGCATAATACACAGGTAGCAAGGTAAACCACGTGGGTGGTAACACAAGTAGCAGTTACCTTGAACCTAAACAGCCTCTTACTAACCGGGTGTTCGAAGATACCTAAATGTTCATCATCAATGTCATCACAGCACGAGCAATTATAACATTTACGTGTACCCACAGTGCTGGATAGATGTGTTGTGATATTAGTAGGAAAATCTTTGTAACAGAGGACACTCTTGAGGGTTCTCATGTTACGATATGCAAAAAATGGGACATTGCCCAGCATTGCTTTTAACTCTTCAGATGTCATCAAAATTAGCCAATTCTTATGGATAATGCGTTTAATACAGGGGTCTGCGTACTAAACAAAGTAACGTATCTTACTTTCATCTCATTCTGGGTGGACACAATGGGCAAGCCAACAGCTTGTATTTCTATGGCATCATTTAACATAACAGGGGCCACCCTCGACTTTCTTTCCTCTAGCACATTTAGTTTCTCATTATTTAAGATGGTAGCATCATAACCACTGTTAGTAAAATCAGCTATCATCTCATTCAACTGTTCAGAGAAGCTAAGATCTTCCGTATTAAACCTACTGGCTCTATAGAACTGAGACCTAACAGTACCTCTAAAAACATGTGGCGCATGCATACTACTTGCATGAGTATACCTTCCTGCACAGACTTCCTTTCTATGGAGGCTTGTTCTAAGTGTACCACCGTCAAGACTCAAGTTGATATCCAGAAAATTAATAGTGATTTCAGATGAACACATTTTGAACTTCAAAAAAGATGAAATTGAGTTGATGTACAGCATAAAATCATTCAAATCCTGTAACGTGCCCCCCCCAAATAAAAAAACAGTCATCCACAAATCGTTGAAAACAGAAGAGGGACTAGAGGTAGGATCCATGGTGGGGAATGTGTCAGGCTCTTCAGGAGCGGATACCAATGTTGCCTTGGCCAGTCTGGAGCAATGAGAATCATTTTCGGCCTCTCTGCTCTGGCTTTTAATACAACTTTGGGCAGCAGAGGAAGAGGCGGGAAGGCATAGACTGTCAATGTTGTCCAATTGAAGGAAAGTGCGTCCACTTTCCAGGCCTGTGGATGATAGGTCCTTGAACAAAATTTTTTCAACTGGCAATTTCTGTGGGTAGCAAAGAGATCTATGTCTGGCTGTCCCCATGCCTGAGTTATCTTTGTGAAAATTTGAGGATGCAACTTCCATTCGTGTGGATCTGTCATATTTCTGCTTAGGTTGTCTGCCAGTGTGTTTTCCTTCCCTGGCAGGAATTGTGTCTGTAGTTGAATTTTCAATTCCAGTGCTGTGTTCCATAGGGTCATGGCATGCATGCACAGGGGGTATGAATGAGTTCCCCCCTGTTTATGTACCACATCACTGTGGTGTTGTCTGTCCTTATCAATAGCTGGCCTGGATGCAGTAGGTCTTTGAAGGTCATAACAGCCTTTTGCACGGCTAGCATTTCCTTTTGTTTGATGTGAAGGAGCTTCTCTTTTTGTGCCCATTTTCCCTGAATGCACTGATTTGTCATGTGTGCTCCCCAGGCGTAGTCTGAGGCGTCTGTTGTGATGATTTGAGTTGCTTGAGGTACACAGAAAGGAAGACCTGCATTTCTTTGGCAAGCTTAAGCCCACCACATAAATTCCTTTTGAAGGCATTGAATGAGTGGTATAATTGCTTCCAAGCTGTGGCTGTGTTGAGACCATAAGTTTTTTAGGTACCATTGAAGTTTCCTCATATGCAGCTTTGCACATGGGATAAGTAGGATGCAAGATGCCATGAATCCCAGAGCCTGCAGGACTTTCCTTGCAGTTAGCCTGGTGTAAGTTGCCATTTTTCTGAAGTATTGAGACAGTTGCCCTTGCTTGTCTGGCGTGAGGTAGGCCATCTGGGTGGTTGTATCCAAGTTGGCACCCAGGAAAATTATTTGTTGAGAGGGTATTAGTTTTGATTTCTTTTTGTTGACTGTGTATCCCAGGAAGTTCAACAGTTTTAATACAAACGCCAGGTGCTGCAGTAGTATGTCCTTGCTGTCCGCTTGGATCAGGAAGTCGTCCAGATATGGGTAGATTTGTATCCCTTGTAGTCTGCAGAAGGCGATTACTGATGCCAGGCATTTCGTAAACACTCTGGGTGCAGTAGATGAGCCAAAGGGCAATGCAGAGAATTGATAATGGGTTGAACCTGCAAGAAATCTGAGGTATCTTCTGCAATCTTGTCTGATAGGGACATGCAGGTATGCCTCCTTGAGGTCCAATGTTACCAGCCAAGACTCCTTGCCTAGCATGGGAAGAAGCTGCTGTAATGTGAGCATCTTGAATTTTGGCACCTGTAGATATGTGTTTAGGATGGATAGGTCTAAGATAGGTCTCCAATCTTTGTCTTTCCTTGGTACCAGGAATAGTCTTGAATAAAACCCTTAACCTTGTTCTTTTGCAGGTACCTCTTCAATTGCTTTCATGTCCATGAGAGCTGAAATTTGTTTTTGTGTCTCTGCCCTTTGATTTTGTGGCAGGTTTGGCATGCCTCTCATTTTTGGAAGGGTGTGAAAGTGAAACCTGTAGCCTCTGTCTATAATGTCCAGAATCCATTTGTCTTTTGTAACAATATGCCAATTTTTTGAGAATAATGTCAGTTTTCCGCCCAAAGGTGCTGCCATTAAAGCTTTGCTTGGCAGGTGTAGGGGGAAGTCATTGTGTCTGTTTTCTAAAAGACTGTGATCTATCTTCTCCACCTCTTGGGGTTGGTGCTTGCCACTGTCAGGCTCTGAAAGATCCTTGAGGTTGCCCTCTACCCCTTGGACGCCTGTATCTGCCCCTTTGAGGTCTGTCCGTGGCTGGAAAGGACCAATTTTTTGAAGGCCAGTTTCTGCTGAAACGTGGAGGCTGTACCTGCAGGAAATCTTTCACTATTTGCATTGATTTCGCTTTTTCCTCCATTTTCTTTAGCACCTCCTCTGCTTTAACACCAAACAATACATCTTTTTAAAGAGGTGCATCTAATAATTTAGCTTTGACATGATCTGGTAAGGTTTGCTCTTTGAGCCAAGCATGCCTACGTATAACAGACCCCGTAACAGCAGCTCTACATGAGGCCTCTAAAGCATCAAAACCACACTGCAAGGTATGTTTACCCACTTGCTCTACACCATGCAACAAATCCTGCAACTCTTTTAAATCTGGTTGTTCTGGTTGTGTCATTTTGCTTTTCAGCTGAGATATCAAAAACTGTTGATACTTTAACATATGGAACTGACAGTTTAATGCCCTCATGGTTAAAGTGGCCGAGGTGTACACCTTTCCCCCCACCTTTCTAAAGATCTGGAATCTCTCTCTGAAGGTAATGGGTTTTTAGCAGTAGAGGCCTTAATTCCCTTGGGACCCTGTGAAATAGTTTCTGGGTCAGCAGTATGGCTTTTATATAGGAACTGGTGAGAATCAGGAACCCGGTAATACCTGTCTGGTTTAACAGGAGCTGGAGGCAAAGAATAAGGATTAAGGCTGGCTTCTGCGTACACATCATCCAATATATCTAAAACAGGAGGGATAGCCAGAGGCCTATGCTGGGGGAGCAGAAGAAATTACCTGAGCCTTTTCTTGGAATCTGAGTAATCTTGGCCTTCCCAGTGAAAGTGTTCCCTCAATGTATGCAGGGTTTCCCCAAAACAGAAGTCCTCGGGGGGGGGGGGGACCGAGGGAATAGACTCCTCTGCATCAGAGTCTTTGAATGGAGAATAGGCACAATCCTGGTCCTCAGACAGTTCTGAGGTAACAGAAGATTGATCTGAGGAAGGGTAGTCTTCCTCTAATCTGGGCCTTTTGTCAGAGAGGGGTTGAGAACCCCTGATAAGAGTAATCAAATCCTCAGCCATTTTAAGCATCTGTTTTTTAGGCATGGTGTCTTGAGAGGGTGTCTGAGGAACCTGTTTTTTGGTTTTCATGGCTGTTTTAGATTTAGTGAAGGCTTTAATAGAGAAGGAGGAAGGCCTGAAGACCCCTTGAGAAATGGCAGGCCTGTCTAAATTCTGAGTTTCCCCGCCAGGAGTGGCGTTGGTATCTGTAGTAGGAATGGGGGCCGAGGAGCATGCGACCTCGGGTACTGAAGACACCGGTAATGCATTGTCATTGGTACTCAGGGGCTGCGTAGGCGCCTCGCTGAGTACCGGAGAACCAGTAGTCGGCCTTAGCGTGGTATCAGTAGGTGGTGCGGACCTCGTATGCCGGTCCTTATCTTTGCGTTTTTTTGCTCAAAACTTGAGTCGGAGTATCCGACGACATAATAAAATTAAATTTTTTGCCAAAAAAGTGAAGGGCGAACTCCGCCCGACGCCTAACAGTGCGTTTGTTGAATCTAGCACAAAAACTGCAGGCCGAGACGTCGTGGTCTGGGCCTAAGCAAGGTATACAGTAAGAGTGGAAATCCTTATGCGGTATTTGCTTCCCACATGAAATGCAATTATTAACTGACATTGGTCTGAGGCAAGAAAAGTTTCCCCAATGGGGTACTTAGCTTTCAAGAAGACTTCGGCTGAAATACTTTCGTAAATCTCAGGAGCTGGCCGACCGGCACTTGCGAACTGCTTCTGCTTCGGGCACCGCGCGGCAAGAAAGACTGAAGAAAATGGCGTTGGCTGCCTCTTTTATACCCCTGCCGCACTGACGTCAGGGAGGAAGCGACGACAACTGACGCCGGACCTAGACTTTGGAATTCGGCCGACCGAGGACCCGCCTGATGGCAGGATAACCCATCTGTTATGACTGCAGCTGTATGCACGATGAACATCTCTAACAGTTTGCATAGATTTAGCTTTCTTCTCCATCCTTTTGAGGATGACTTCTGCTGTATTGCCAAATAGATGCTCTTGGTTTAAAGGTGCATCTAGCAATTTTGCTTTGACATGATCTGGCAAGTTTTGTTGCTTAAGCCAAGCATGCCTTATAAGAACAGACCCAGTAACAGCAGCCCTGCAAGATGCCTCTAAGGCATCAAATCCACATTGCAAAGTATGTTTAACAACTTGGTTAGCAGAATGCATTAAGTCTTGTAAATCTTTGTGTTCTGCACAATCAGGAATCAACATCATTTTCTGTTTAATTAGCTCCATAATATGCACTCTATAATATGCTGCTGATACTTTAACATATGAAACTGGCAATTTAAAGCCTTAATGGTAAGAGTAGCAGAGGTGTATACCTTCGTCCCCATCTGTCTAAAGTCCTAGAATCCCTGTCCGAAGGGGTAGGATTTTTGGCTGTAGCAGCCTTAATACCTTTAGGTCTCTGGGAAATGGTCTCTGGATCCGCAGTAGGATTCTTAAAGAGGAATTTGTGGGAATCAGTTACTCTATAGTACCTGTCAGGTTTCCTGGGAGATGCAGGCAACGTATCAGGGGTAAGGCTGGATTCCAAAAAAACATCATCTACAATTTCCAGAACAGGAGGGATAGCTACAGACCTGTGCTGAGGCAAGTTTAAAAATTCCCAGAGTCTCTTTTTGGACTGAGAGTAGTTCTGGCTCTCCCAGCGGAAATGCTCTCTAAGGGTATGCAGGGTTTCACCAAATGAAAAATATTCTGGAGGGGAAGCAGAAGGAATGGAATACTCCACATCAGAATCCTCATAGGTAGATAAGGGCATGTCCTGGTAATCAGAAGGATCAGAGTTATCAGACTCCTGATCTGAAGAATCAGAAGGAAAATCAGTTCTTGGTCTTCTTGAGGGGGAAGTCTGACTTCCCTAATTAAAGTAATGAGGTCTTCAGCCATTCTAAGCATTTGTTTTTGAGGCATGTGGGCCTGAGATGCGCTTTGGTTGGCGGTTTCCTAGGCGTAGTGCGAACTTTAGGCCTGAGAAATTTGGTATTTTTGGTTTGAAATGAAGTTGTCTGCTTAATATGAAAGTCGGAAGGCCTGAATACACCCTCAGAAGCCGGTGCCTGCACAGCGGCTCCTGACCCATCCAAGGTAGAGAAATCCGCAGGTTCCATAGTCAAAGAAGCATCTCGCGGCACACCGGACTCCGAATGGGTCTCAGTAGAGGCCTGCAAATCTGTAGAAGCAGGTATCAGGGGCTGCAAAAGCACCTCACTGAGTAGTGGTGGACTGGCAGCAGCTTAACGGTAGCGTCGTCTGCATTTTTGGTCCTATGCAGTCCGTCTCTGTCTTTATCCTTACTGAAAGAATTTAGCTACAAAAATAGCCCGACGACGAATAGTTCGAGCGTTGAACAAGGCACAAAACCGACAGCGAGGGGCGTCGTGGTCTGGGCCTAAACAGGTGACACAGTAAGAATGAAAAACTCTGTGAGGTATTTGCTTACCACAGGCAAGACAATTATTAATTTTGTCCGACACTGGTTAGAGCAAGAAAAAAGGATCCCCAACCAAGAAAAAAGGATCCCCAATGGGGTACTTATCTTTTAGAAGACTTCAGGTCTGAAACTCGAAAAACAAAAATTTAAGGAGGGGACCAACTGGCACTTGCGAACTGCTTCTGCTTCAGGCACTGCACAGCAAGAAAGACTGATGTAATGGCATCGACTGCATGTTTTATACCCCTGACGATTTGACGTCATGGAAGAAGTGACAGCATCCAATGCAGAAATCCCAAGACTCTGGTATTCAGGCCAGCTGAGAGCTACCTGCAGGCAGATAACCCAAATGTGATGACTGCAACAGTGAAACACAAAGAACATCGTATGCAATCCCTTAGCCATCTTGATAATGTAACCCTGGAGACAGCCTCTTCCATTCTGGGCCCAGAAAAGGAGATGAAAAGCTGCTCAGATTTACAGATAGGCTTGGTCCTGTCTAGGTAAAATCTCAGTTGTCTATGCACGTCTAAGAAGTGAAGGCAATACTCTTCTCTACTGGCAAAGTTCGGAAAGAACACTGGTAGATCAATGGTCTGGTTAATGGAGAATTCAGAAACAACTTTGAGAAGAAAGGATGGATTCATCCAAAGTGTTACTTTGTCTTTATGAAAGACCACATAGGGCCTCTTGATACACAATGCCTGCAGCTCAGAGACTCTTCTGGCAGATGTAATGGCTACCAAGAATAAGGATTTCCAAGACAAAAACTTTAGGTCACACTCTGCAGCAGGTGCAAAAGGTTTTTGAGTCAAAGACTGAAGGACTAGAGCGAGGTTCCACGGGCTGCCTGACAGGAGGTCTGATATGAGAGGGCCCCTTGAGGAAAGCCTTGCAAAGGCGTGAGGAGATAAGAGGGGTGCCGTCTATACCATTGTGGAAATTAGAAATTGCCGCCAGATGTACTTGAACCGTATAGACAGAGGCTCCATTATCAAAAAACTTAGCGAAGTATTGAAGCACTGCAGTAACTGGAGCCGAATATGGGTCTAGCATGTTATCCTTGGACCATATGGAGAACCTTTTCCATTTATCCTGATATAGTCTTCTGGTGGATGGTTTGTGAGAGGCCAGAATGATGTCTCAAACAGGCGAGGACAGATTAGTTTGCCTGGCGACTAGTGGAAGTGGAGAAACCAAGCTGCCAGCTTGAGACTGGACAGATTTGGGTGACTCAACCCTTGGGGATGAGTAATCAGATCTGGTAGAGGGTCCACAATCCAGGGCAGGCATACTAGGTGAGGCCGAATGAAGGGGAATCAAACTTGTTGAGGCCAGAATGGGGCAATGACGATCACCCTGCATCTCAACCGAAGAGCTTTCTTTAGAAATTGTGGGATCAGAGGGATGGGAGGATAAGCGTAAAGAAGTCCTGTGAGCCAATCATGGATCATTGCGTCCCTCAGTGACTCCCCCTCCGGGAGAAGTAGGGCGAAATAGCTGCTGCATTTGTTTGATGGGGAGGTGAAAAGATCGCAGCAAGGCTGGCCCCAGTGGCTGAAGATTACTGACACCACCTCGGGGTTGAGGGACCACTCGTTAGGCATGAGGATGCATCTGCTTAGTTTGTCCACAATCACGCTGGAGCTCCCCGGGATATGCGTTGCTATCAGAAAGCGGTTGGAAGCCATTGCCCACTGCCAAATTCTCACGGTTTCTCGACATAGGGGGTAGGACTTGGTTCTTCCTTGCTTGTTAATACACCAGACCACTGACATATTGTCTGACTGAATTGCAATTGTCTCGTTAGGGAGAGTCGAATGAAGGCCTGCAACGCTAACAGCACAGCTCTCAGTTCCAGAACACTGATATGCAGGTGGGCCTTTGAGGTGGACCATGTGCCTTGGACAGTCTTTCCCTGTAAATGCCCCCCCCCCACCCGATCAGGTAAGCATCCGTGGTCACAATGGCTGTGGGCTGAGGAGATTGAAATGGAAGACTCTAAAGTTCTGCGTCTGGCCTCATCCACCAAAGCAGGTCCTGTTTGCAGGAGTTGGTTACTTGAATCTGGTAACCGAGGGGGTGAAAGTTTGGGAACCACTGACACAGAAGGAGCCACTGCAGAATCCGCATATGAAGATTTGCTAGAGGGACTACTGGGATTGATGCTGCCACAGAACCTAGGGCTTGAAGAACTTCACTGCAGAGACTGTTGTTTGAGAGAGTATCACTCAGAGTTGAAACCTCAAATCGATGGAGTCTGTGAACTGGGAGTTATACCAGACAAGACTGAGTATTGAACACTGCTCCAATGAACTCTATTTGTTGCGTAGGGGTAAGGTTTGATTTCTCCTAATGTATCGTTATTCCCAACAATTTTGCCAGAGAGAGAGAGTATAATGCAGTGCTGTTACCAGAAGGTGCTTGGTGGGGGTGGTGAGGAGCCAGTTGTCGAGATATGGAAACACCCGGAATCCTTGTAGTCTCAAGTGAGCTGTTGTCACTGCCATGCATTTTCTGAACACTCTGGGGGCTGCAGAGAGACCGAACGGCAGGACACAGAATTGATAATGGCTGGCTCCTAGCCAGAAGCGAAGCAGACTCTTGGAGCGTTTGTCCATGTTGATGTGGTAATAGTCATCCCGTAGATCTATAGAGCACCTCCAATCGCCTTCTCTTAAAAAAGGGGACAATGGACTGAACCATGACCATCTGGAATTTCGTTTGGGTGACAGACTTGTTTAAGTTTCTGAGATCCAAAATGGGTCGCCAGTCCCCAGTCTTTTTTGGCACCAAAATGAATCTAGAGTAGAATTCGGAGCCGCTCTGGTCTGGTGGGACTGGCTGGATGACTTTTTTTTTTGAGACAACTTTAATAATCTCTGAAGCTGCTTCTTCCCTTTGACTGGGTGGAACGCCAGGATGTTTTCTTGGAAAATTTGGCTGACAAGAAAGGGAAATGGTGTAACCTCTGGTGATAATGCTCTGCACCCGATTGGTGGTGATAGATTGCCAGGCAGCTTGGTGAAGACAGAAATGACCCCCAACTGCTTCCAGAGGTAAGCAATTGGGCTACTCCTCAGGAGCGCTGATAAGGCAGTCCAGAGTAAGAAGTCCCTAGACCCTTGGTTACAAGGACCCCCTCTGCCTCTATAGGGGAGTCTTCTGGAATTGTTATCCCCTCTGCCTCTGGGGGTATTGTCACCACATGCAGCACGGAAAGGACCCCGAGATTTCTTATGCCACATTTTTCCACTCCTCTGATTCCTGGAGAAGGTACGTTAAGGGTTAGAATACCGCAGGCCTACGGCAGACAGGGTCTTTCTGTCTTGCTCGCACTTGGCTAGTGTGTCCCTCACTTTGGAGCCAAAAAGAGATGAAACTTTGATGGGAACATTCAGAAAGGAAGACTTGAAGGGATCCGCAAGGTCACAAATGCACATCCAGGCATAACGCTTCATAATGCCTGAACCCGCTGCTCTAGCCGCCCCTTTGGTTGCATGTGACAGCAACCTCATGGACGAGTTGGATATTGATTCCGGGGTTGCGAGCTGCGAGGCCACTTTATCCCTGACCTCATCAGATGACTATCATGCGAGCGTCCCAGAGAGTTCAGAGATCAAGTCCCTCTGGAGCCTCGTAAAATGTGCCAAATAATTCAGGGACCATATAGCAAAGGTACCTGATGTAAAAACACGCTTTCCAAGTCTGTCCACTGCCCAGGACTCCCTGTTGGGCGGGTGGACAGCAGGACATTCCTCAGCCAAGTCCTTTTTCATGGCCGCCACCACAGCATGAAATGGTAACCCTTTGGACCAATGTGGGTTCTCCTTGGGAGGGGAAAGAATTTTATTTGGCCTCCGAGGGATCGCCTCAATGGAATCAGGGTTCTTCCAAGTGCACTGCATAATTAGCTGGATGAGCTCATCGGCAGGCTGGGTCAGGCAAGATGTAGAAGGACTGGTGCAAAAAGCCTGCAGGAACACAGACTCCGCAGAAGGGTTGGAGGGCTTCCAGTCACCTCTCTGCTTTAACATTTCCAGGATGTCTCCAAAGGAGGCATCATCAGGAGGTGACCGCAGGGACCCTTCACCATCATCGTAATCCAGGTCTTCCATTAAGGACTCCGTGGGCAAGTCCATGTGCTTCCTCTTGCATGTCTTCTTTTGAGGGGGCTCCTCAGTGGGGGTCTATGAGAAGGGCTCGGAAGAGTGGGTACCCTGAACAGGGATGTCCCTGCGGCTTCTCTGCCCAATGTCCCGGGGGGGTCTGTGGCAGCTGTAGCTCAGGGGGTGAAAACTGGGGTTCTGACATCAAAGGAGTGCCACCAGAAGCAACATCCCTCTCCATCACATAGAAGGCAGGCCTGCCCGAAGAGGGATGGAAGCCTGGAACCGAGAAAGTCCACCTCGGGACCGGGGTCACACCCCACTCCGATGAGCCAGACCCCATGGATGGAGCCTCAAGCAGGATTGGAGTGGACACGGCTGTCGATGCAGAGGATGGAACAGAGGAGAGAGGTGGCTCCATACCCCAGGCCGAGGCACCTGTCCCTCAATCCCCAAATTGAGGAAGGACTGGTTCAGTGGGAACCAAACACCAAAGGGGCAAACTCGGAGCTGGAGTGAGATGCACCGTAGGAGCAGAGGTGATGGGTTCTAAGAAGGATGTCGGAGCAGAAGGCTTCGGAACACAGATGGTCGAAGGAGTGTAAGATGGAGTCTGTGGATAAGACAACCCAAATCCTGCAGGTGGATGGGTCTTAGAAAGTGAGGGAATCCTCCTGGCTAGCAACAGCTGGTCTACAAGACGTACCACGTCGTGTTCCGAAAGGATCCTGGTGGATCTAGTGGATACTCTGGACAGGGAGTCAGGACGTTTGATGAAGGGGCTACACACCTGGCCCAGAAACGGATCTAAGGAAGGGGAGTATGAGGTCCATAGTGCAAGGTCTGCTTGCACCAAAGTCTCTAATTTCAACACTGGAAGTAAAGGGGTCAAATCCAGTGAGGTCGGTATAATGCTCGGTGCCGAAGTGTCACTTGGAGCCGAAAAGGCCAGTTCTAAAATGGAAACTAATGGCGTAGTCGAAGGTGTGTCCTGAGCCGAAGTGGCCACAGGTGCTGAAGTCAAAATAGGAGTCGTATTGTCTATGATCGGTGCCAGAGGTAGGGCCGGTGCGGAAACAGGTGCCGGTATCAAAGGTTTTGATATGGTCATAGCTGAAGAAGACACAGCCGAAGAGGCAGATTTATGCTCCGAAGATAACTTTGTGACCTTTGATTTCCCTGGCTTGCTCTGATCACCCAATTGTGAAGAAGTAACAGAGTGGAATCTCTCTCTGTCCTTAGAAGGAGGGGTTGAGACCTCCATCTCAGAAATGGCCTCTGAGAAGGGAGACTTGAGTAACCCTTTCAGAATGAGTTTATTTTTGCACTCATTAATAGTGCGTTGACTGAAACTCTGACAAATGTCACACGCAGGCTGCACCGAAAGGTGGGACACTCCCAAACAGTAAACACAGTCATCATGAAAATTACTGTTAAGTAACTTGCCCTTACATGAATTACAATGCTAAAAAACAGAAGTACCCTTCTTATCCGGCATCTTGATCGAAAAAAACACCACAGGCCAACTGTATAATCCAACTATAATAAAGTCAACTCCGTTCAAAAAAGTCACAAATATAACAATACTCTGGTATATACAGAAAGGAAGGGAAACACCTGAATAACAATCAAAGCAAATAGGTTAAACAGGAGAGACAACACCAACTATGGTATTGAAGAAATACCACAAGGGTAAGGGAGGAAAGGCCGTACCAACAATGGTATTTGAAAGTTTACAAACAGTAACAACGGGTAGAGAGGAAAAACAAGGTTAGACAGAAGAAAAGACACTGGCAATACTAATTGCTTAACAAAATATGAAGATATCCAAAATTTTTCACACAAATATCAAAAATGTTCCACTTAACTGATAGCTCGAAACATGGCTTTACGGCTACATGGCAAATGGGATCTGAGGTAACAGGGAGAAGGACATTCTGGGTAGAGACTTAGCTCAAGAGTTTTTTTTGGCCGGCACGAACTTGGTAAAATGGCCGACTCGGTTCAGAGGGCTTGGAACCGAACCCATCAGTGATGGATGGAAAGAAGATTAGCAACATCAGATCAAATATTTAAAAGTGCAGATTAGCAACAGTACCATCTCATCATAATGAAACCCATACAGTTTAGAAGCACTTAAGAAGTCAAGTTTGCCCCATGTAAGTGCTGTTAGATACCACCTGATGTCCTAATTTGAGGCAGTATCAAAACAACAGCACCTGTACTCATTGCTAAGAAATTTAAATAACTGCTTTTAAAATGTGGTTAAGTCATAGGGTCATAAGAGGCTACTAGGTTATCAGCCAAGGGCCCTTACAAGTCTATCCATATTTATCCAGCATTAACCAATTATCAATAGCTAGGTGAGCTAAGCTCACAGGGGTTATGTGCCTATGGTAGGCCATCCTAGAAGTGAATTTGCAATTACCCATCCATTGGTCCAGGCTGCGTCTGAAGAGGGTCAGGGAGGGGCTCTGCATTATGTGAATAGGGAGTTTGTTCCACGTTCCAAAGGAGGGGTAGTCTCTGTGAGATACATCTCTCTCTCTCAACATGATTTGTTCATGTCAGAGGCTTCTAAGCCCAAGCAACTTTCTAAATTATACCTTATACGTAGAAGAACAAGCATATACAAAACCACTAACTATAAATCCACTAGAAACGCAAAAGATTTCTCTCCTGATGTCCTCAATACTTTACTCTGTAACTGTGACTGGACCCTCCCTAAAAAACCCTCCCACGTGACCAGGCTGTAGCATATTTCAACAAAACATTTCTACAACTCCTAGACACTGTCGCTCCATTAAGCAAAATCATGGTTAGAACCTCTACAAACCCCTGGCTCAGTAAAGAAGCCAAACAAATCCTCAAGTCCAGAGACACTGCCTAGCTTTTCTATCAAAAAAAAAAACAAAAACACAAAGCCTAAGTAACAAGAACTGTGCAACAATGCAAAAAATGCATTAGGCTGGATAAAAAATCCTACTACCCATTACAAACTAAATACAAACACAACCCCCCAAAATTTTGGAAAAATGTAAACCAGCTATTAAAACCCAGCCAAAAGGTTATCCCCCAAACCAACCACCCCTGACACTAAAGTTACCATCGAAACACAATTCAACTCCCACTTTGTGGACTCAATTCTAGCCTTCGTATCACAGGACAGTTCCAACCTCACTATCCCCCCCTCACACACATAAATAACACTAATACAAGCTTTACCCTCAAAACAGTTTCCACCATTTCAATCAAAAGCATGCTCTCCAAACTAAAAACCTCATCAACAGCAGCCGACCTACTCCTCAGCTATTTCTTGAAACTCACAGGAGATGCTATTGCTATCCCAATCTCCACTCTCATAAACAGATCAATTGTTGAAAACTATGTGCCCAAAATCTGGAAAATATCCTATGTTACACACCCATAAATAAAGGCGGGACCTCCACTGAACTTAATAACTACAGACCCATTGCTTTACTCGCCCCCGTGGCCAAAATCCTAGAAAAATGCATCCATACCAAGGTGCTAAAATATCTCCTAGACAGCAACATCTTGTCACCTACTAAACATGGTTTCAGACCTGCCAATAGTACCACTACAGCCCTCCTCTGCTTCACAGACACAGTAAACAGTCTCAAAAACTAAGGCCTGCAGGTGTCAACTCTGTTTTTGGATCTGTCCAAAGCATTTGACAGTCACACACCAAATCCTGCTAAACAAACTAAACCAATATCACCTATAAAATTCCACACTTACCTGGTTCCAAAGCTACTTAACAGAAGGTACCAAGCTGTGAAATGGGAAAACTCTCTCTTTCCTCAGCTGCCCATAACTATAGGAGTCCCACAGGGTGCTATCTTAGGACCACTACTATTCACAATCTTCACAAATGACCTCTATACCTCCACACAGCATGCATCTATCATTCAGTATGCAGAGGATACGAACAATATGGGCTGCACAAAACATTCCCACCCTCCTGCAAACAACTCAGCTAGCATTCTCGGACGTTGAAAACTACCTTACAAAAACCCAACTTATCCTCAATCCACAGAAAACTCAGCTTATGATTATAACCAGTTCTAACAAAAACACTGATAACAGTCTATTCACTATCTACTCTACAAATGCTACTCCAATCGCTCCAGTGGCACAGGTTAAGCTATTGGGAATAACCACAGACTCCCATCTAAAATTTGATAGTCATCTCAACTTAACTATTAAAAAAGTACATGCCAAACTGGGATCACTCTAACGTATCATACCATTTCTTACCAACAACACAAGATCAGCCATTGCTCACTCCCAACTTCTATCCACCCTACTCTACGCATCTCCCATTCTGACTAACCTCAACAAAACTGAACTAAGCAAAATGGAAGCCTGCTATAACAGAATTGCCCGCTTTGCTGCAAATTGCTCATATAGAACTCATCACTGTACTGCTTTGAGACAGCTCCACTGGCTTGAACTGCCCAACCTCCTAACCTACAATCAGATCTGCCTCTGGTCATTCTATTACCTCCCCAATAAGTGTCATGCCCTCAAAAACCTAGTACAGCATCTCTCACTCAAAAGGCCTCTTAGATAATCAAGCAAACTACTGCTAGAAGTCACCAACAGCTACAACAGTTTTGAAGACACACTATATAGTAGTTCAGTGGCTAAAAAATGGAACTCTCTCCCCACTATCGTTCAAAACCTCATTAAGTAACATCTCAAGCAAAGTTGGCAGTGCCATGACTGCTCCCCAAGCTAGTGAAAGGTACACATACTAAACCTAGAGTACTTGATAATAGTTTTCACTCTTACTCACAAACACTGGCTAGTGTACATTGTATGTACTGTACCTGCGTATGATGTATGTATTCTACCTATATTCCAAATTCCAGCTGTACACAGCAAATCTATTAATTACCTTTATTTTTAAATTAATATTTTCTTGTTGGTTCTCACCACTGTAACTGCTGATGTGCAGCATACCACTGTAAAAACATGTATATTGTAATTTGTGGATATACATGTCTAAATATCTAAATGTACCTGTAACTTTTCTATGTGGAGCTTTTCTCCCAGGCCTCTGCTGAAAAAGGGTCTTTTCGGCTCAGTTAGACACACCCAGTTAACAAATGTAAAATAAATAAATACAATTCTGAGTGTTATTTTGCCTCTTCAGCTGAAAAGGTTACTTCATCTTGTACAGTGCCAATTTGCAGAATTGTAACACTATGTTTTGACATTAAGGCCACTCAAACACCTAGCCCATCATAAATCCCTAGTGACAATCCCAAGCATATAGCAAATGCCTTTAAAACCTTCTTTACTGATGCTATCCAATCTCTAGCTAACTCCCTACCTCCTGCCACAAACTTACCACCCAACACTAATACCTTAGCTCCTGCATTCCACTTACAACCAGTTCCTACATCCCACATCTGCTCCCTTCTTCAAAAACTCAAGCCATGCACTCCCTCCGCTGATGGTCTCCCAGCAGAATATCTGCAATTAGCAGCAAAGGTTCTAGCCTATCCAATCTCTATCCTAATAAATAGAACCATTAAGGAAGGAACTATACCATCCCTCTGGAAACCCTCCCATATTATCCCACCTCACAAAGGTGGCAACTCAACTGAACTGTCAAACTTTCGCCCAATAGCCTTACTTTCTCTTTTAGCAAAAATCATGGAAAAATGTATCCACCGCAAACTTCTTGATCACCTACTCCAAAACAACTTACTTGCTGACTGCCAGCATGGTTTTAGGCCATTCCATAGCACTACCACTGCCCTCCTATCCTTCACTGACTGCATCAACAAATACCGTAATAATAATACTTTATCCTCTGCACTCTTCCTTGACCTCTCAAAAGCCTTCAATATGGTTAATCATCAGCTTCTTTTAAATATACTTGAATCCTTCTCACTAGACACATAGGCATTACAATTTTTCAAGTCCTACCTAGACAATAGGCCGCAGGCTGTGCTCTGGGACAACATTCTTTCCAAGCATCTCCCTATTTCCCTTGGTGTCCCTCAAGGCTCTATTCTAGGCCCTCTTCTATTCTCAATTTTCATCAATGATCTTATTACAGCAATTCCTCAAGCGACCTGCATACACTATGCTGATGATTCTATTTTATTATCTTCTGCCACTACCTCATCTGAACTCCAATCCCTCACCCAAAGTGTGTTTAATATTGTTGAAAACTCGTTCCAATGCCGCTGCCTTCTCCTAAATCCCCAAAAAAACTAAATTACTGCTCTTCACTCCTACACAAAAATCTTCCAAAATAGAATTCACAGTTACATCTAATAATGGCACTGTCATATCACCTGACCCAACAACTAAACTCTTAGGAAAAAACATTGACCACAACCTTAACTTTGACACTCACATTAACACCACTATAAAAGCAGTTAACAGAAAACTCGGCACTCTTTACAAAATTAAACCCTTCCTTACTCCTCTAGCCAGCACTACTATCGCCCAAACCCATCTCATTTCCACTCTTCTCTATGCCTCACCCATCTATACTAATCTATCCAAAAATAACCTCAACAAACTGGCAACTGCCTACAACAGCACTGCCAGATTTGTCACTAGCTCCCCTTCTAGAACCCACCATTGTTATAACCTTAAACAGCTAGGATGGCTGGAGCTACCCAATCAACTTCTATTACATCAACTTACTATCACCCACAAGTCCCTCTATCATCCTAGTAATACCCCAACTCTCACTAGCCTTATCATTCCCTACAAAAATCTTACTACTCTATGCTCAGCAAACAAGCTACTAGTATCTATGCACAAATCCAATAATAAGTCAGGAGATTCACTGTTCTCAAATACAGTGGGGAAAACCTGGAACCTTCTTCCTACTGAACTTACATCCCTCACTTCAACGCAACTCTTCAAAAAGCGACTCAAGGAATACCTTAAAACTCACTGGCTATGCCCATGTACTTATCCAGACTAATAATTCACTGCCTCCTTTAGTCCACTGTACTCTCTTCTCACATCTTCAACCTCAATGATAATGATCTGTAAGTGACCTAGTTTGTTTGCTTTTTTCTTACTCCTTCTCATGCACCTTTGCAGATCACAAACTTCCTTTGCAAGATTACTACTTTTGGAATCATGACTTTTGTTTGTATATGTAAGTAAAATAATTACAATACTTCTACGTAAAATTGCCTTTTAACCTAAAATTTGAGTGTAATCATTTTAATATTATCTGTTTACCGGAGCTCATCTCCCCGGGCCTCTAATGAAAATGGACATACATCCAGTTAGACTAGCCCGGTCAACAAATGTAAAATAAATAAAAAAATAAATGTTCCAGATCACTTGATTGAACCATGTCAATGAAAAGTGTGGAACTCCGAGCCATCATGAAGTTCCTATTCCTGCAGAAGAAAACTCCAAAGGAAATTATGAATGTATGATGCAAACATTCAGTGACAAGTGCCCTTCTTACTCAACTGTGAAGTGGTGTGCAAACGTTTAGCATGGAGACTGAGACCAAAGATTCAGTAAGGTCTGGGAGGCCTCAAACGGTGTCAACTCCTGAAATTATTGACCTGATTTTGGCAGCTCGGCAGATATTGGCTAAAACAATTGCGGAGATGCTACAGATAACCAGGGAATTGTTGGGTTTATAATCCATGAGCAGCTGATTATGCTGAAGCTGTCAGTCAAGTGGGTGTCCAAATGTTTGAATGCAGACGAGGAAAAAAGTCGAGTGGCCACTTCCAAGTTGATTTTGTTAAGCTGGTGCCATTTTTTTGGAACAACTAGTTCATGTTGATGAAACATGGTTACACCACTCTGATCCTGAGACAAAACACCGGTCCATGCAATGGCAACAGTCAGGTTCACAAAGGCCAAAGTTGTTCAAGACTTAAGTCAGCAGGAAAAGTGATGGTCACAGTGTTTTGGATCAGGAATGTAATGACGGACTATCTTCCAAGGGGCCAAAGAGTTAATGCAGAATACTACTGTAACTTGCTGTGCCAATTAAAGTATTGAAAGAAAAAAGGAGAGTTTAGCTGCGGAACACTGCTCTCTTTTTGCAAGTTAATACACCTGTTCACAAGGCTGGCAAAGTGATAGATGTTTTGATGAAACTGGAGTTTGACTGCATAGACCATCCACCCAACTCGTCAGATCTTATTTATCTATTTCCTGTTTCCAAACCATAAAAACAGTCTGAAGGGTGGCAACTTCTGAGCGATTTGGAAATTATTGAAGCAGGGGAGCAGTATTTCAGTGACCAGACTTCAGACTTTTTTTTTGGTAAACTTACAGAAAACTTCAGACACAATGTGCCAATTGTGTTGAACTTCAGTGAGAATATGTTAAATAACGTGTAAGCTTCATGGCTCCACGTCACTACCTTCTTGGTCAGGCTTAAAACCTTTCAGCACCCCTATTTCTACTTTATAAACACCAATTTAGTTGATGAATAAAAGAATCAAAAACAATAAGGGCCTCATAAAGCATAATGTCCAGTTAACCCAGCATCACCCAATGGGCCCAAAAATAAAGCAGAGGGAAAATCTGAATATTCCTACCACAAATACTGGATTGGAGAGGGTGACTTGGAAACCTTGCATCAAAAGACAGTGCCAAAATATATGCAACTCATTCCCCTCAATTAGCCTCTCTACACCTCCAGCAAATCAACCTTAGTGTTAGGAAGCAGACTAATTTATTGGAAAGGCTCACCCAGACTCTGCTACACTTTGCTGTGAGGGAAAGGCTGGTTTGCTTTTTATTTGTTGTATTTTGTACCACTGTCTTTCTAGCTGCCTGCCTCTTATGTTAATATGACCATATATCTCACTTCCTCTCTGCTTTCACTGGCTTGTGTGAGTAAGCACAACATTATCATTTTCAACTACTTAAATTTATTGGCCATTCTACTGTATTCCATAGTACCGGAATACAAAAGTGATCACTCCCTTTCACTCTATCTTGCTGTTTTAAAAATAGTGATTCTCCACTAAAACTTAACTTTTAGACAAAGTTTAAAACCTTTTTTTTAAAAGTTTACCCACCACTCTGAAAAA